>NC_057803.1:548342692-548417636 GCF_018294505.1 Triticum aestivum | reverse complement strand
GCGCCCCCACCCCCGCTGGAGCATGTCTTCTTCCTCCGACCGACCCCATCTCACCGTCGCCACCGCCTTCTATTTCACCGAGCGGCTTTGCCTCCACCGTCCGTCGCCCGTGCAACATGGCCGCCGTCCGTCACTACCCGGCCCCTGCGCAGGTGCCCCTCCCCTCTCATCTTCCCCTTGCTTCGCCCCATGCCTGATTGAGCCGATGCGCCAAGTACTAGGTTATGTTTTGAATTTTGGGGCGGTAGTGTGTGTAAGCGAGTGAGCAGTGTTATGCATCGGCGTCTGATGCTTCCTAGTTAGACTTGGGGGTTTGCATTTGCCAACATTTCTATATAAGCAAAGTTGCCTTCTGTTCTTGTTTGCATTATCTAACGCAATACACAGTCATGGATTGTCTAAGGTGAATATTTTAAGTACAACTTGCTGCAAAACCTGGAGTGCATTGGCATGTTCCTTTCTTTATGCCATTCCTGTAGTCTGTTTGCTAGGCACTTACAAGGGCGCAATTAGTCAACCTTAAAACTCAACTGAATTGTATCGGTTATAGAAAACCAGTCCATGACAGATAGAAGCAATGACATGAGCTACTTCAGTGACCAGTTACACTTGCCTATACTTATCATTGTTTTGGTTTCTGAATATGCATCTGTGTGCCTGACAAGACTCCTCTAGTACACATAGTACTATTTTACTAGCAAGTTTTGGGAATTGTGTTTATTTATTTATTGCAGAAGCTTTTGATTTTTGAGCATGTGTTTCTCCCAGGGTTGTTGTTCTTGCTGTAGGAGTAAAATCCATGCCCTGTTAACAATGTATTACAAGAATTGTTTTCTTTTGTGTGTTTCCCTGAAATATTGTGTTATAATAGAACTATTCCTAGATGTGGTCATGGCAAATAAATTTGTCATCGGTTTGTAGGTTGTCGAATCAGCAACTCGTAGTTGAATTGATTAGAGTTGGGTGAATTGATTAGAGTTGGGTGAATGATTTAAACAAGTTTTAGAGTGGCTAGTATGTATGTAGTGGAGCTAGCAGTAGCAGCTGCTTCTACGGAACCTTCTTTGCTGTTCAGCTGTGTCAAACAAAATTCCAATGGACTATCGTGTGGATGATGCTAAACAGAGATAGGAGTAGTAGTGGTGGCCATCTAGTTGGACTACTACTGCTAGGACTTGCTCCAGATTTTAGGATTTCTTTTCTTTTAGGATTTATTTTCTTCTAGGATTAGGTTTTTATTATTTTTCTGTTGTGATTGTTTTTTGAGCTCTTTCTTTTTCATTTCCTACTATCCTTATCCTAATTATCTTAAATTGTTATGATGTGTGTAACAGGATTAGATCTTGGATTTGCTAGTGGACCTTGGGAGTTTCTTAGCCAGCTTGGTGACTCCATATTTTTCACTATTTCAGCAAGTCTTTTGTAAGCATTAAACTTTCAGCACTACATTTCTATCTTATGTGTACAAAAAAATTGTATAGAAATATGCTGAATTTTCTGTTCTAATTGTTGCTCAAAGAAATTTAGCAAAAAATGGGGTCCTGGGAGATGCCGCTGCTGCTTGAGGCCCTTGAGAGGCCCTTCATGTCGTGATGATTTTGCAGGTACCCCGAGAGGCCCTTGAGTTTGCCGGAATGTCGATTAACTTCCGTTCCGGCAAATTCGGGTACTCCATATGTACTATTTTCAGCAAAGGTCATGCTGAAATTTTCCGTGAATTTTAGCACGACTTTGCTAAAAATCGGACATATGAGGTACTTGCTACTAATGCATGGGCCGGGGTATCTTAGTACTTAATTAAGTAGGATCAACTGCCCCTTTATTCTTGCTGCATTAAACCATAGGTGGCAATAGAGCCAAGTGATTAGGCCCAACTTAGAAATTCTCCTCAGCATCGATAAACCCTAGATGATAAACCCAACATACGTGGCAATAGAGCCAACTGATTAGTGCCAAGTGATTAGGCCCAACCTAGGGTGCCTCGGCATCGATAGACCCTAAATGATGCAAACTTAGCATTTAGGGTGCCTCGGCGTCGACAAACCCTAAATGATGAAACCTTGGCTTTTAGGGTGCCTCGGTGTCGATGAGAACCTAAATGATGTATGCTTAGGCTTTTAGGGTGCCTCGGCGTCGACAAACCCTAAATGATAAAAGCTTAGCTTTTAGGATGCCTCGGTGTCGACAAACCCTAAATGATGAGACCATGATCTTGTTCCTTGACAATAACCAACTTTTTGACCAAACTTTTTTCCTATTTAGAGCGAAACATGGCCCACAACGATGAGGCCGGCGGTTCGGGCGGCAAGCAATTCTGGGAGCTGTCCCAGGAGTTGGAGGAAGAACCTCACCGCTATGAGGACGCCGCGGAAGACACCGATCCTGACTACACAACCCCTACTGGCGTTGGGGATGACACCACTGATGATGGCGCCGCGGATGCCACCACTGATGATGGCGGCGCACGCACAGATGGCAGCCAACCGAAGAGGCAAGGGAAGGACCGGCGCCCAAACGTGCTTGGCACCATCAGGGAGGAATTTACTGAAGTGAACTCCGACGGGCATCCGACGGCGCCCAAACACGTAGTCAAGGGGTACTCGATTCAGGTCGGGTGCATTCTCCGGAGCACCGCCTCGATCAACACCAAGAACCTAAGGCATAAGGACCGAGGGAATTTGCGCAGCCTCCTCTTCACGAAGCTGCACGAACGATACAAGTTCCCCGCTGAGTTCGCAAACACACGCCTCTTGGGTAATAAAGTGAACGGTGCCTCCCTCATGACGATGAGCACGGCCCTGTCTACTTGGAAAAGCATGGTGAAGGAAATGATTGACAAAGGTGATAGTTATGAGAAGATCAAGGCGAAATATCCTTTGATGAGTGAAGATGACTACAAGGAGTTCAAGATCAAGTGCGAGAGCCCCGCAACCTCTGAATCAAGTTAGTGGGGGAAAGAAATGCAGCAGTTGAATATAGGGGTCAACCAACTCGGTCCCGGCGGTTACAGAGTGGCGGAGCCTGTATGGGACAAGGAGGACGCGGAGCGTGCCGAGCAAGGCCTACTGCCCCGCTTCGAGAAATACAATGACAAGCAGACCAGGAACTTTCTTAGGGCCCGGTACAAGGAGGACCCGGTAACAAAGGAGCTTACCACGGATCCAAAGACCAAGGAGCTTGAGCTTGTTCTGGTAAGGAATACACCCCCGCGTAATTAGCTCCATATGGTTGCATTCTACTTAATCCCCAATATTTCTAAATGGTTCACGTTCCTTCCGCAGGACAAAGAAAGCAGTAGCGCGGGGTCGTCTCAGAGCTCCCCTTTTAACACCCCTTTGAATAGGGCATTGAACATAATGAAAAACATGGATAAGCTCAATAAGCCGACGTCAGCTAGTCGTGTGGCCGGCAAAGACTTCTCCACAAAATGGTCGTCATACTATGGCGCTGGTGGGCGAAAGGAGAAAAAGACCAGCTCGGAAAGCCAGTCGCGCGAGGTTGAAGCACTCAAGGCACAAGTGGCGCGGATTCCGGAGATTGTCCAAGAGCAAGTGCAACAACAACTGGGATCGACGCTTACCGGCATTATGCCTACCTTGATTCACGGGATAATGATGTGGATTGCGGGTGGCCAACAGGGGCCGCCCCCGATTCCCAGCTTCACGGCCAGCAACTCACACAATGCGCAGGCGGCGCCATTGGTGTCTCCAGCGGCGGCGGTATTGGTGTCTACGGCGGCAACGCCATTGGTGTCTCCGGCGGTGGCGGTATTGGTGTCTCCGACGCCGGCATTGGAGCTTAATGCACCCAGGTGTACGCTGGCTGGCACCTCGCCAGCAAGCGGCCCCTCCGTCAGTTACACGCCCGCCGTTGGCGGTGCCTCGACATTAGCCGAGCTCGACGGCATCATGGTAACTAAGCCTCTCGGCCGAGGACTTCATCTCCTTGCCTTTGACTGGGCATCCCTGACGCCCTACATGTTTTCGCAGGGCGCCGCCAATGTTCCTTGCACTCTCCTGCACTTCGTGGGCGGCGAGTTGGTCGATGTCGCCAAGGGCAGAATCGTTCAACAGGGCAACCCCGTGTTCCACGGTAATCCGATGCCACCCACAATGTATAGGGTTGAAGTGGTTCGGGTGCTGCCAGGCTGCGACGAGCTGTTACCTCCGATTTGACCCGCTGGGGCCGACGAAGAAGATGAGATGACCCTCAGCGCCTACGTAAGCTGGCCCCTACTTTGGCCGAAGAGCCAGATTCGTTTGGGGGTGGGGGACACCACCCCACAGACAAGACCACCAGTCGTGCCGGCGCCAAGCCATGGCAAGAACGCCGCAACGCTACCGGACATGCCGGACATCCCTATGGCACAGGATCCGGACATGCATATGGCACAGGATCTGGACAACAATGACAACGATGATGGTACATTTACCAATGTCGATAAGTACTTTGCCGAACATGGGTACGGTGACGAGTTCTGTGGGCCTCCTTCTCAAGAACCCAAACAAGACTACCGCGATCTAGCTGGTACGGCAGAGAAACCCAATTGCAACAGGCGTCGTCTAGCGTTCAGTTCTCAGGAGACGCCTCCAGCTGCCGCCTTCACCGAGCCTCAGATAGCGGAGGTGCCAAATATTATCAGCCCCAACACGCTTAAGAAGGCGGTGTGTGAGCAGAACTCGGTCCCATTACAGCAGATCAAGAAGAAGGGCCGAAAACGGCCAATTAAAAAGGCCGCCGGTGCGAGCCAGCCGGCACCGAGTACGATCCGTGCTCAGGACGGGCCACCTTCACCTAAGGATGTCTCGAGGAGGGTGCATGTGGCGGGTAGGGCGATGCTACCGACAAATATGCTCAGTGCTGCAACCGGTGCTATGCGGAGTCTGCACGATAGTGTTCTTTCTTTGGAGAAGCGGCGTATCAAAGAGAATGATGTCGCATACCCGGTTTTCGTGGCCAAGGTGCTAGAGGGCAAGGGCTTTGTGGATGGCGGCATCGGGGGTACGATCATCCTGCGGTTTGATGACATCTTTGCTATGTTCAACCTTCATCCGCTGCACTACACCTTCGTTCGGCTGTTTTCGCTGAGTATGGAGATGCGGATCATTAGAGACAAGACCCCGGACATCATGATCGTCGACCCCTTCTACATGCGTGCCAAGCTCTTGAGTAGCGCTGGGGACAGCCAAGTCGCGAGTTCACACCTCGAAGACGTCATTCTGGCAAACCCAGATAAGGATAACTTCCTTGTGGCTTACTTTCCCGAGTAAGTCATCCCTTAACCGCCCCGTAACATATGATTTCTTAGATTTCGATCGTTCTTTTTTTCTAAATTCCGTGTTCTGTGCAGTGACACACATTGCACACTCATCATCTTAAGCCCGAAATATTCCATGGCCACGTATTTTGACCCGAACCGTAACTCCAAGATAGACTACACAAATATCAAGAAAGTTCTTGATGATGTTCTCCCTGGCTACGCCAAATCTGGAGGCACCTTCATCAGGGCAGTTCGTAAGTATGGCAAGCACGTGTTCGCCCACAATACGACGTTCTGCTGCGTCAAGCAGCCGCCTGGCGGTCAGAAGGATGCCTACTATGCCCTCCATCACATGCGGGCGATCGTAAGGGATCATCATCACCTTTTGCTACCAAATAATCTCAAAGATTGGGCCGCGAGCTTGTCGGCAATCCAGGACGCGGACATCAGACAAGAATTCTTTCGCATCCAGTCGGAGTTTGCGGACATCATCCATCAAGATGTCCTTCATACCTCGGGGCAGTCCTTCCTCAGATATCAACCGTCCAACATTGAGATAGACGTAATGCTACAAATGGAGGCTGACAACGCCCGCGATTTCATGACCATCACGACAGACGGCGGCTTAATCCACGCTCCTGTCCATGAGTCGAGTCGAAAGTAGTGATGTGTAGTTCTGAAACATTGATTGGCTCGTGTTGTAATTAAACTTTAATGAATTGTATGTCTCTTTGGTTTGGACAGTCGTTCAACTTAGATGTAATCGATGCTATTTATTAGTAGGACCAGGAATCGTGCTCTTAATGTCTTGCTTTTCTCTTCCGATCCTTTTGTTGCATACTTATATATTGCTTATGTATGTATTGCCTGTTGTTTGGCTTGTGCATAGAGATGCTGTCGTATGTCATGTACAAGGGTAAGGTTCCCGGAGTCTACAACGACTGGGAGGAGTGTCGGTGTAGCGACCAGACCTCAAACAGTCTGATCTCTGTGCTCCGGTGTCATCCCTGGATCAGTAATGCTGACACCACACAGTACTCGGAGGATTTATAGAAGAGTAGCAATCACACACTTATTACATCGAGTGTCTCATAAGAGAACTTATTACAATAAATATGGCTTAGGGCCATCTAATAACAATAACAGCGGAAGGCTTGCAAGATAAGTGAGTCCATCAACTCCAACGACATCACTGAGTACAGAACCACGACCTAAAAACTCCTTAATCGTCGTCTGAAAAGTCTGCAACATTAACGTTGCAGCCTGAAAACGGGTCAGCACATGGAATATGCTGGCAAGGTAACACATAGAGAGTAATGGAATGAAACAGCTATACTATATGCATATTTGGCTGGTGGAAAGCTCTATGGTTACAGTTTTGCGTAAAGCCAATTTTTCCCTACTTCAAAGGAATAAAATTTAATTACTATCATGGTGGTTGTTAAACATTTAGAATGGTTGACAGCATTCTCAATCCCAATTAAGCATCATCATTAAACATAACCCAACAAAATTAATTTAGAGTAACATGTTGAGATTCACATGAAAATCCAAGTACTAGATACTCAAGATGTCCATAACCGGGGACACGGCTAACCATGATTAGTTTATTACACTCTGCAGAGGTTTGCGCACTTTTCCCCACAAGACTCGATCACCTCCGTTTGGTTTCTCGCACTACATGGTGTTTGAGAAGACGGATGACTGAGACATAGTCTTTCAGAAGCGCTAGCACCTTACGATCGGGTAGACCGTACCACCTACATCCCCTACATCTGCTAGTCTACCACTGTAAGAGTTTGCACGACTTAGTCAACTATGCTAGAGCCCATAATAGCTTGTGGCTGCACACGGAAGTTTCTAGTATGAATAGTCTCATGATCCCTTTGAGCCTGGGTGGCGGTCCAAAAGAAAACAGGCAAGTCCTGGAATACCCAGGTGTCTCAATCCACCCAGATGTGTGTTTAAGTTGCCTCCTTAGATAAACCATTAATTAACAATCTCACATCTTTCATGGATATCACTCACCCAATCCACGTCTACTAGCATAGCATGGCATAAAAAGCAAACGTAGAAGTAACTCCCAAAGGTTTGATAATAACAGGTAATAGGTACTACCTCATCTACTTCCCATCCCACAATTTGATTAGATCCTAATCATGCAATGTGTGAGGATTGATCTAATGCAATAAAACTGGGTAGTAGAAAAGGTATGATCAAAGTGTTACTTGCCTTGCTGATGATTCGCGAAACCTAACGATTCGAAGTAACAGGCGGCGCACTCCGGGTACTCTATCGCAGACAAACAAACAAGCATACAATAAATACTCATCTAATGCACAGGTAAAACTCAAATAAGAGATCTAACCAGAAGGTTCAACTTAAGAACTCCGGTTGGCAAAAAGAATCAAATCGAACGAAGCAACGAAAGACAAACGGCGAAAGAAAACAACTTCATTCTAGTAATCTGTATCTAGGGCAAATTTTTACAGTAGCAAAATCTTATTTAAGTTGGTTATTCGGATAGAGGGTTTCGAGACGAAACTCTAGGCGCTTGAATCGCCTGATTCCGATAAACAAGCGAAAAGTTAAACTAAAACGAAAATCGGATGAGGAATCGCGATCAGAAAAATCGCGGATTTAATCCGAGAAAAAGAAAAACGACGGACGCCGACTTTTTTTTCTCTCTTTTTTTTCAGCATGGAAAACAAGGCGCAACGAACCTCGGCGGCAAGATCGTCGGTGGCGGCGGCGGCGGCTCCGGCGGCGCGCGCGGATCGAAGCTGGGTTGATGGGCTGGGGCGGCTCGGGACGGCGCTATTTAAAGGCTGCCCCCGGGCGGTGTCCCGCTCGGGTACGGCCCAAAGTTGGTTCGTTTTTTTTAATTATTCCCCTCGGAAGAAAAGTAAAAAGAAATACTAAACGGACTCCAAAAATTCCGAAATAAATTTTCACGGGCTTCTAAAATCAAGCCGCACAAGGTGAACATTTATTCGGGCCCTAAATGCAATTTTGAAAAACGCACATTTTTCTTAAATTCAAATAAAACACTGAAAAACTCCAAAATAAAAATCGTATTTGATTTTTTATTAAATCCTCAATATTTTTTTATTTTGGGAAAGTCATTTTATTCCCTCTCTCATTTTTTGTAATATAAATAATTGATGATAAAATTAATAAAATCAAATGATCCTATTCTCAAAATTTGAGAGAACTCAAATATGAAAATAACGAAATCCCCAACTCTCTCCGTGGGTCATTGAGTTGCGTAGAATTTCTAGGATCAACCAAAATGCAAGATAAAATATGATATGCATGATGATCTAATGTATAACATTCCAAATTGAAAATTTGGGATGTTACAAACCTACCCCCCTTAAGATGAATCTCGCCCTCGAGATTCGGGTTGGCTAGAAAATAGGTGAGGGTGGTCTTTGAGCAAATCTTCCTCTTGTTCCCAGGTCGCTTCATCCTCCGTGTGGTGGCTCCACTAAACTTTGCAAAACTTGATAACCTTGCTGCGAGTAACTCGGCTGGCAACTCGAGAATCTTGACTGGTTTCTCCTCGTAGGTCAAATCGTTATGCAACTGAATAGTTTCCAAAGGCACTGTATCTCTCAACGGTATGTCAGCCATCTCCGCGTGACATTTCTTTAACTGAGAAACGTGGAACACATCATGTACTCCTGACAATCCTTCGGGCAATTCCAACTTGTAGGCTACTTCTCCCATACGCTCCAAAACTCGATATGGTCCTACAAATCGTGGCGCTAATTTTCCCTTAACTCCAAAACACTTTGTTCACTGAAGTGGAGATACTCGAAGATAAGCTCTGTCTCCGACTTCGTAAACTGTCTCCTTGCGTTTAGAATCTGCATAACTTTTCTGTCTGGACTGGGCTACTTTGAGCCTATCGTGAATCAACTTCACCTTCTGTTCAGACTCTTTAATCAAGTCAGGTCCGAACAACTGGCGGTCTCCAACTTTGTCCCATGACAACGGTGTCCTGCACCTCCTTCCATACAATGCTTCGAAAGGGGCCATCTTTAAACTGGTTTGGTAACTGTTGTTGTAAGAGAACTCTGCATATGGCAAATTATCGTCCCAACTAGATCCATAATCTAGCGCACAAGCTCTCAGCATATCCTCCAAAATCTGATTGACTCTCTCGGTCTGTCCATCTGTCTGTGGATGAAAAGTTGTACTGAATTCTAGCCTGGTTCCCAAAGTTTCGTGCAACTGCTTCCAGAACTTTGAGGTAAACTGGGTTCCTCTATCTGATACGATACTCCTTGGAACTCCATGCAAAACGATCCTGGTCATGTATATCTTTGCCAACTTAGCACTGGTGTAAGTGGTCTTTACCGGAATGAAATGAGCTACTTTCGTCAATCGATCAACTACAACCCAAATCGAGTCATAGCCTGAACGAGTCCTGGGCAATCCGGTGATAAAATCCATGCCTATCTTATCCCACTTCCATTCGGGTATCAGCAATGGTTGTAACAATCCTGCTGGCTTCTGATGCTCTGCCTTTACTCTCTGGCATACATCACAAACTGCTACATACTCCGCAATATCCTTCTTCATTCCGGTCCACCAGAAAATATCCTTCAAATCCAAATACATCTTAGTATTTCCTGGGTGAATTGAATACGGTGAGTCATGTGCCTCTTGCAGTATCAACTTCCTGATCTCTGGGTCATTGGGCACGTAAATGCAGTCTTCAAACCATAGGGTGTCGTGCTCATCCTCGCGAAATCCTTTAGCTTTTCCTTTATTGAGTTTCTCCTTTATAGCGGCAATCTCTTTGTCATCTTTCTGAGCTTCTCTGATTCTATCCATCAAAGTTAACTGAATCTCCAATGCTGCTACATAGACTCTCGGAACTATTTCCAAACATAGTTCACGAAGATTTTCCGCTAACTCCGTGGGTATTTCTCCCGTCATTAATGTATTGACATGGCTCTTACGGCTTAATGCGTCAGCTACTACATTAGCCTTTTAGGGGTGATAATGCAATTTCATATCATAATCATTGATAAGCTCCAACCATCTCCTTTGTCTGAGATTCAACTCCTTCTGTGTGAAAATGTACTTCAAACTCTTATGATCCGTGTACACCTCGCAATGATTTCCAATCAGAAAATGTCTCCATGTTTTCAATGCATGCACTACGGCTGCTAACTCCAAATCATGTGTGGCATAATTCAACTCATGAGGCTTCAGTTGTCTTAAGGCATATGAAACAACTCTCCCTTCCTACATAAGCACTGCTCCAAGTCCTCGACGTGAAGCGTCGCAATAAACCTCATAATCCTTGGTCTGGTCTGGCAAAATCAACACTGGTGAGGTAACCAAACGTTTCTTCAATTCCTGGAAACTAGCCTCACATTCCTCTATCCATATGAACTTGGTATCCTTCTTCAACAACTCAGTCATAGGCTTCACAATCTTTGAGAAATTCTCAATAAATCTCCGGTAGTATCATGCGAGTCCAAGAAAACTCCGGATCTCTCCAACTGTTGTTGGGGCTTCCCACTTTGTCACAGTTTCAACTTTAGCGGGATCTACTGCTATACCTTCTCCAGATATAACGTGTCCGAGGAATCCTACTTCCTTCAACCAAAACTCACATTTGCTGAACTTGGCATATAATTGATGTTCTCTAAGCTTTCCAAGTACCAAACGCAAATGCTCCTTATGTTCCTCTTCATTCTTCGAATAAACCAGGATATCATCAATGAACACTACGACGAACTTATCCAAAAACTCCATAAACACTTTGTTCATCATGTTCATAAAATAGGCAGGTGCGTTAGTCAGACCAAATGACATAACGGTATACTCATACAGCCCATACCTGGTGGTAAAAGCTGTCTTAGGAATATCCTGTTCTCGAATCTTCAACTAGTGGTATCCTGATCGCAGATCGATCTTGGAAAATACCTTAGCTCCTTGCAATCGATCAAACATATCATTGATCATTGGTAGTGGGTACTTGTTTTTGATCGTTACTTCATTCAATCCTCGACAATCGACAACCATCCTTAACGATCCATCCTTCTTCTCCACTAGAAGTACTGGCAATCCCCAAGGCAAAGAACTTGGGCGAATATATCCTTTATCCAGTAACTCCTTAATCTGCTTCTTAATTTCCACCAAATCCTTTGCTGGCATCCTATATGGTCTCTTTGATATTGGCCCTGTGCCTGGCAATAGCTCAATCAAAAACTCAATATCTCTATCCGGTGGCATGCCTGGCAACTCCTCTGGAAATACATCAGGGAAATCCCTTACCACTGGTACTTCCTCCTGCATAACTCCTGTTAGGCAATTTACTTGAGTCCTCTTTGGCACATGCCGGAATACATACTTGATCCTTCTCCCTTCTGGGGTGGTAAGAAAAATTGACTTACTAGCACATTCAATATTCCCTTCATACTTTGATAACCAATCCATGCCTAATATCACATCCAATCCTTGAGATTCCAATACTATTAGGTCTGAGGGAAAAACGTAGTTACCAATCCTTAATGGTAACCGATCACACCATAGACTAGCCACATACTCTGCTCCGGGCGAGGTTACTAACATGGGTGACCTAAGGGCTTGGGTTGGTAGGTTATACTTATCCACAAATCCCCTTGAGATGTATGAATGCGATGCGCCGGTATCAAAAAGAACGAGTGTAGTAAATGACTTAAACAAAAACTTACCTATTACTGCATCGGGCTGAGCTTCAACCTCCTCCACGCTAACGTGGTTCACCTGTCCCCTGTTAAAACGGTTCGGCTTCTTCCCAGAACTTCCATTGCTATTTCCATTTTGCAATTGAGGACATTCATTTGCATAATGTCCTGTCTTCGAACACTTAAAACAAGTGACTTGGCTCAAGTCCTTCTTGGCTGGGGTTGAGGGGTTGGTGCGGTTCTGGCCGTTGCTTCCTCCATTGCCATTACTATTCTTGGTGCCATTGTGATTGTGCGAGCTACCTCCTCCATGGGTATGCTGAAAATGTCATCCCGGTCTAGGGGTAAAACGTGGCTTCTGCTGAGCTCCTGAATTGTACTTTCCTTCTCCATACTTCCTCTTGCGATTCTCAATTTGCTGCTGCTTCCCTTCAATCATAAGAGCATGATCTACCAACTCCTGGTAGTTGTTGAAGGTTGCTACCATCAACTGCATGCTCAACTCATCATTCAGTCCTTCTAGAAACTTCTCCTGCTTAGTTGCATCTGTAGCGACGTCATCTGGGGCATAACGTGCTAGCTTACTAAATTCCTCCACATACTGGCCAACTGTCCTTCCTCCTTGGCGCAAGTTGTGAAACTCACGCTTCTTCATGGCCATAGCTCCTGCTGAAACATGTGCAGTACGAAAAGCCTGCTGAAACGGGTCCCAGGTGACAGTGTCTACAGGGAAAGTGGCTGTGAAATTCTCCCACCATGACGCTACTGGTCCTTCTAATTGATGTGCGGCAAACTTCACCTTCTTCGCATCTGTGCATCCTGCTGTGGTCAACTCCCTAGCTGTCTTGCGGAGCCAATCATCTGCTACTATCGGCTCGGTGCTACTGGAAAACACCGGCAGATTCAGCCTAAGAAAACGGGCTAAGTGGTCAACAGGTGGTGGTGGTGGTGGGTTGTTGTTGTTGTTCCCCTGATTCTGATTCTGGACTAGTAACTGCATCAATGTGTTCTGCTGCTGGATCAACTGGGTGAGCTCCGGTGGAAAGGTAAATCCGGGGTCACGTCTCGGAGGCATTTGAGGGTTTAGAAAAGATGAGATATAAGAATAGAGGGGGTCTAAAGAGAAAACACTACCCATATGCACATACGGCAAAAGCAAACAATTCACTTCAATCAATCAAACAAGGGCATACAATCGATCTAACTATCGCAAAAAGTGTTCGGGCTACTATATTTACATGGTGGACTACTACTACTGATGAGGTGGTCTACTAGAAATATTCTTCAGTCGTTGACTCCATAATATCTGCTCTGGCTTCATCAACATAGTCATCATCGCTACTATCTGCTTCCGAGTCGGTTCCGTCGGTGATGATGTAGTCTTCCAGTCTAATCTCCTGAGGTTCTTTGTCTTCATCTACTGGCGTAGGGCCTTCCATAAATATTCCAATCTTCTTGATCAGGTTGTCATTCTTCTCCACCAATACTTCAATTTCCTCTTCATAATCTTCACGTGTAGCCTTGAGTTCTTCCTCCAGTTCCTTGATTCTAGTCTTTGCCTTCTTCAGGTCAATCATGTCGGCGCACATCTGGTTCTCCTGTCGTCGAATGTGCCGGTTTAGCTCCTGGATAAAAGCTGCGATTGACCTATCCTTCCTGGTGCTGATCATCTCCCAGTGTTCATCTCGGTGCCCACAAATCTGGTAGATAGTATCCTTGAGATCCTTGCGGTATAGTTCTCTAATGCGTCCCATGGCGATGTGAGCTGCCATGCTCTTTCCTAGACTCCAAGTTGGTGCATCAAAAGAAAACTCTATGGGCTCAGTGACTGGCATGAACGTCCTTCCTGGAACTTGAACTTGAATCATCCAGCGCTCTTCTTCAGGTAAAGTGGCGTTGTAGGTTCCTGTGAAGCTTGGTACTCCTATGTTTAGGTATCTAGTAACTTCCTTCAAGTGGCGTCCAAAGGGTGTATCTTCATCCGCTTGCGTGAACTTGTTCCTTGCATCCGCCATCCTAAAGAGTAGAAAAGATGAGAAGTCAGGAGAGAAGAGAGTGAATAGTGATCTAGGTCTTGTGCTTAGTGGTCGTGTCCTACAGTCAGCGTGTGCTCTGATACCATCTCTGTAGCGACCATACCTCAAACAGTCTGATCTTTGTGCTCCGGTGTCATCCCTGGATCAGTAATGCTGACACCACACAGTACTCGGAGGATTTATAGCAGAGTAGCAATCACACACTTATTACATCGAGTGTCTCATAAGAGAACTTATTACAATAAATATGGCTTAGGGCCATCTAATAACAATAACAGCGGAAGGCTTGGAAGATAAGTGAGTCCATCAACTCCAACGGCATCACTGAGTATAGAACCACGACCTAAAAACTCCTTAATCGTCATCTGAAAAGTCTGCAACATTAACGTTGCAGCCCGAAAATGGGTCAGCACATGGAATATGCTGGCAAGGTAACACATAGAGAGTAATGGAATGAAACAGCTATACTATATGCATATTTGGCTGGTGGAAAGCTCTATGCTTACAGTTTTGCGTAAAGCCAATTTTTCCCTACTTCAAAGGAATAAAATTTAATTACTATCATGGTGGTTGTTAAACATTGAGAATGGTTGACAGCATTCTCAATCCCAATTAAACATCATCATTAAACATAACCCAACAAAATTAATTTAGAGTAACATGTTGAGATTCACATGAAAATCCAAGTACTAGATACTCAAGATGTCCATAACCAGGGACACGGCTAACCATGATTTGTTTATTACACTCTGCAGAGGTTTGCGCACTTTTCCCCACAAGACTCAATCGCCTCCGTTTGGTTTCTCGCACTACATGGTGTTTGAGAAGACGGATGACCGAGACATGGTATTTTAGAAGCGCTAGCACCTTACGATCGGGTAGACCGTACCACCTACATCCCCTGCATCTGCTAGTCTATCACTGTAAGAGTTCGCACGACTTAGTCAACTAAGCTAGAGCCCATAATAGCTTGTGGCTATGGATGTTTCTAGTATGAATACTCTCATGATCCCTTTGAGCCTGGGTGGCGGTCCAAAAGAAAACAGGCAATCCTGGAATACCCAGGTGCCTCAATCCACCCAGATGTGTGTTTGAGTTGCCACCTTAGATAAACCATTAATTAACAATCTCACATCTGTCATGGATATCACTCACCCAATCCATGTCTACTAGCATAGCATGGCATAAAAAGCAAACGTAGAAGTAACTCCTAAAGGTTTGATAATAACAGGTAATAGGTACTACCTCATCTACTTCCCATCCCACAATTTGATTAGATCCTAATCATGCAATGTGTGAGGATTGATCTAATGCAATAAAACTGGGTAGTAGAAAAGGTATGATCAAAGTGTTACTTGCCTTGCTGATGATCCGCGAAACCTAACGATTCGAAGTAACAGGCGGCGCACTCCGGGTACTCTATCGCAGACAAACAAACAAGCATACAATAAGTACTCATCTAATGCACAGGTAAACCTCAAATAAGAGATCTAACCAGAAGGTTCAACTTAAGAACTCCGGTTGGCAAAAAGAATCAAATCGAATGAAGCAACGAAAGACAAACGGCGAAAGAAAACAACTTCGTTCTAGTAATCTGGATCTAGGGCAAATTTTACACTAGCAAAATCTTGTTTAAGTTGGTTATTCGGATACAGGGTTTCGAGACGAAACTCTAGGCGCTTGAATCGCCTGATTCCGATAAACGAGCGAAAAGTTAAACTAAAATGAAAATCGGATCAGGAATCACGATCAGAAAAATCGCGGATTTAATCCGAGAAAAAGAAAAATGACGAACGCCGACTTTTTTTTCTTTTTTTTCTCTTTTTTCGGCACGAAAAACGAGGCGAGACGAACCTCGGCTGCGGCGGCGGCTCCGGCGGCGCGCACGGATCGAGGCGGGGCTGATGGGCTGGGGCGGCTCGGGGCGGCGCTATTTAAAGGCTGCCCCCGGGCGGTGTCCCGCTTGGGTACGGCCTGAAGTCGGTTCGTTTTTTTTAATTATTCCGCTCGGAAGAAAAATAAAAAGAAATACGAAACGGACTCCAAAAATTCCGAAATAAATTTTCACGGGCTTCTAAAATCAAGCCACACAAGGTGAACATTTATTTGGGCCCTAAATGCAATTTTGAAAAATGCACATTTTTCCTAAATTCAAATAAAACACCGAAAAACTCCAAAATAAAAATCTTATTTGATTTTTTATTAAATCCTCAATATTTCTTTATTTGGGAAAGTCATTTTATTCCCTCTCTCATATTTTTGTAATAGAAATAATTGATGATAAAATAAATAAAATCAAATGATCCTATTCTCAAAATTTGAGAGAACTCAAATATGAAAATAACGAAATCCCCAACTCTCTCCGTGGGTCATTGAGTTGCGTAGAATTTCTAGGATCAACCAAAATGCAAAATAAAATATGATATGCATGATGATCTAATGTATAACATTCCAAATTGAAAATTTGGGATGTTACAGTCGGAGACAGGTTCACCGTTTCAGCGGCAACAGTTACAAAGGGTACACCACTAGGGCGGAGGCCAAATCTAGATACGCCCACTATCTAGCGGGAGAGAGGAGGGAGCGTTGGAGGAACCGGATGAAGACCAGTTTGATCGCGATGATGCTCATCGTGATGACCGCAACTCTCTTCTATGTGATGGTAGTTTAGATGATTGATATCGACTTGTAATGTGAAGACAAACTCGATACTCGCGGTCTCGAGACTTGTAATGTTTTATCTTTGTTCGGTCTTTTGAATTCGAAGACTAATATGATGAATTGTATTCGGAGACTAATCTTCTATTGTATTCGATGAATCTGCTGTTGCTGTGTGCTACTGTCTATATTCTGTCAAATAATATATTTTGTAACCTGTGCAAAAATCAGAAAAGTAAAAAAACAAATATTCATACTAATGGCGCATGACCACAAGGTGCGCCATTAGTATGCCAAAGGATACTAATGACGCATCAAGACAGAGTGCGCCATTAGTATGCCAAAGGATACTAATGGCGCATCAAGACAGAGTGCGCCATTAGTATGCCAAGTATACTAATGGCGCATCTATCCATAGTGCGCCATTAGTGTGCCAAAGCACATGGTTAAATATGGCCCCTGGGAGGCACACTAATGGCGCATGGTGTTATATACTAATGACGCACTGGGTGGCGCGCCATTAGTAAAAATTACTAGTGGCGTGCTACTAATGGCGCACCAGTGATGCGCCATTAGTAGGCAAAACTGGTGCGCCATTAGTAGGCCTTTTCCTAGTAGTGCACTGGTGATGACCTGCCCAGTTTATGGAATCTGCTGTTTGGTTGCCCTTTATTATCACTAGTAGCGAACTTTGATGCCCAGGGGATGTAAAATGTTGTAATTTCTTTGTTGTATAGTCTAGGTTCATTCTTCGTCACGATGTTGTAACTTATTTGTTGTTTATGTTGTCGTGTCTCTGAGAAAAGGTCGTAATCTTCGATCGGTGCACAATGAGACAATAGGTTAGGTTTATAAAATAAAAATTTCTGTACTAAAACTGGCCGGTCGCCATTCGCTAGTATGGGCCAAACCATGGGCCTACAGTCATCTTGGGCCATTAGTTAGGTCTAGTCTTAACTGGCCCACTATTAGTTTCGAGCCTTTAAAAGGTCGAGTAAACCGATTGCCTTAATTAGGCCGGAAAATAAAATAGGCTTTTAATAGGTTGAAAACTAGATTCAGCCTTAATTGTGGCGATCAAATCACGGGCCGACAGTGTGTCGTAATATAAATTGGCCCATTATTGGACCATTCGAGTGACGGGCCATTAACAGGGTGAAATATTTTTGGGCCTTGGCTGAGCTAATTACATGACGGGCGGGAACCAAGCCGGATGTATAACAGGCCAAAATTAGGCCCAACACTCTCAAAGGCCTTTAATGGGCCGATAGTCAATTTGGGCTAGAATATATTGATGAAGACTACGGGTCGTTAATAGGCCGAAAGTAACTACGGACCATAATTAGGCCCAGGTGCAACTCAGGCCTTTAAATGGCCGAAAGTGAAACCAAGCCGAAAAAGGCCCATATGTAGACAGGGCCGCTGACAGGCGGAAACTAATATCGGGCCGAACTGATAAACGGGCCATTAAGAGGCCGAAGAGCAAATCAGGTCCCCAATGGGTCCAATGGCACAGTAGCTGTTAAAACGGTTGTACCTATTATGGGCCGTAATTTGGCCGAAGAAATGAAAGTTAGTTAACGGGTCGGATCAGGTATGGACCATAATTTGGCCCAAACTATTGCAGGTTGTTAACGGGTTGGATCTGATATGGGTCGTAAACTAGCCCAGAATATTACAATCATTTAACGGGTCGTATCTGATGTGGGCTATAATTTGGTCCAAAAAATGTTAGGTTGTTAACGGGCCGACCCATTAGATCTGACAAAATCTTGTGGGCCTGTTCCTGGGCCGGCTTTAAAACCTATATGGGCCTCTATTGGGTCGTCCCACATGTCAATGTTTCATTAGAGATTCTTGTCAAATGGACGATTGACATCTGTCCCAACGCTGAGATGACACGTGGATCATCGGTGAATGAGCATTTTACACGTGGAAAATCGCCATTGGTCCAGGCTGTTAACGGGTTATCGGATCCAAACCGGAACATGATAGCTTAAGGGTGACCCGTTATGGTGGATGCCACGTGTCAGTTACCCTTGACAAAAGCACTTCTATGACGCGCGATTTATCATCATGGAAGTGGACACTTCTGTGATGATAATTTTGGTAATGTCATGGAACACTTCTACGACAGTACAGGTATGACTATCTTGATTCTGTCATAAAATCTTCAAGGATCTACATGCATGACAGAAAACATGACCTACTGTGACAAACGCGTATCATCACGGAAGTGTTTTTTTTTGTAGTGCAACCTCCGCCCGTGTGCCGGGGATCTCGAGGAACCAATGGCCCAAAAGAGGTTTATCACGGCCTCTTCGCCCGACGAAAGCGAGGTGGCTGCCGAGGTGTCCCCGTCGTCCTCTGCGGGCTCTTTATCGATCCGCTTTCGCCGACCACCGTATCCGCCCGCCGGCGTGCCCCTACGCCGGTTCGAGGACTTCGCCGTCCTCCCTCGGGCCCGGCCGCTGCCGACGTCCTATCTCGGGGTCCATTAGCGGCGGTGGGGGACATGGGTCACCAAGATTACAGATCGGGAGACCCACACCTGTTAGTGGCTCGGTAGCTTCCACACGGTTGAGCGCGCGACCATGGAGTACGACTGCTAGCAGGTCTGCTACCACGGCGAGGCGGCTAGGCTCAATTTCCCCTTTGGCACATGTCCGGTCGACCTCGTTCCGCCGGAGCCGGGGTGGTGAGCTCGGCTATGGTGCGGGAGGACCGCGAGGCATGGGAGCGCCTCGAGGCCGAGGCTGCCGATGAGGTTATCGTGCTCTCCTCCGATGATGAGGTACAAGGCAGTGAGGACGGCAGCACGGAGGGCGTCGAGGTGGATGGCGAGGACGAGGAGATCTACGTCGACGAGTGGAGGAGTGTCTTCCCCAACGACCCCGACGACGGCACCGGCCCGGACCCGGCTCGCGGCACACCGTACCTGATGAGGAAGGATTGGCTCAACATCCACTTCGACCAAAAGTAGTTTTGTTTAGTTTAAATTTATGTTTTATGTTCTGTTATGCAAAACTATCTATGTTTATGTTTGAATGCATGCTACTTTTGGTTAAACCAACTTTGAACTTAATCAAATTGAAGTTTTCAATGTTAAGTTTAGGGGATCCACTAGAAACGGCCAAAAATTGCTGGAGTATATATATATATATACATATATCCACTAAGGGTTTTAGTCTGTTAACTTTTGAAGAATCGGCTAGAGATGGCCTTATGCCTTGTTTATTTCAGTTCTTCACAACGTGGTGCTCTATATGTGCAACTATTTGCCGTGCAGTTCAATTTCATCAATAACAGTTTCAACAATACCACTATGAATTACGATATTTGGTTGTTGTTAAGGATGTTGAAGTTAACATGCCTTTTTGTTTTTTAACAACACTAGTGTACTTTGAACCTCCATAATACCGGTTTGAATGACTATTTGCTTGTTTTAAATGTTATGCCTGATGAAGTTAACACACCTTTCCACTTCTTGTTTTTCTTAACTAGCATGCTTAAACCTGCACACTGAAGCTATCATTTGTAGATTATGTTGTCTACCATAGATACATTTGGTTGATGTTTAGCCTGTTGTGATTAAATGCCTTTATATGTACTCATATAGGACAATATTGAGAACAGCGTTGTTTTCCATCAAGGTTAGTTTCATCGCATTGCTTATATTTACTCACTGTTCAGGATATCGGTAGCTGCCTCGGGGCTGATAAGGGATTAATCGTCGAATCGGACATTTCACTAAATATATCTATAACCCATTTATCAGTAGGTTAACTAGGGCGATATTTAATATATCTAAGGCTACATAGCAACATGCATTGTACTGAATGACTAAATATGCTATCCCAGGCTACATAGCAACGAGGAAGAGTATTACCTTAATGTTCTGATGATATCTAGATATACATGTAAAAAAATCTTATATAATGGGATGGAGGGAGTGTTGTACTACATCATCTGCAATTTTTGTTTAGCTTCTAATATTAATTTGGTTCTTTTAGGTACATATTTCATTGCCAAAGATCCAAACTTCAACCCTTTCTGCGTATGGGGCAATGAGATATTCATGAACCAGCATCAAGTGAGGAAACTGATAAAGATTGTTATTAAAATGGGTCAAAAGATGTCAATCGAACTATTTGTGTACACTTTATGCAAGACAACAGTGAACTGCATGATGGTAAGTAAGAACTCTCTAGCCTTCTTTTTACTGTCCGTAATGAGCTATGTTAGATGACAATGTCTGAATCTGTTTTCCTTTGTAGTGGATCCTTAAGCAGTTTACTCAAGATTACCTCTCAAACTACATGATTGGCGGCCGACCATCACAAGGGGTTGGACTAGATTCGTGCGTGCCTTCTGCATCCAGGAGATCACAATAGGGCCATTCCGCTTCACCTTGTTCAGCAACCAGAATGTTTGTCGCCTCTTTCTTTACCATCTGTAATAGTACAAGTATAGAACCCCGGTTCATCATTATTTATTTGGTGATTATGTAATTCTTGAACATATGTACCTGTGAATCGAATAATGCATTGGTTGTTTGAACCTGATGGGTATGTATAAAGTTATAGCCTACTTTCAAGTTCAAATTAGGTACAATTTTAAACAACGACAATTAAATTAGGGTGAAATTATGCTCCGCAGGTCATTACGGCGCCCACTGTCTATAAAGCACAGCGTGTGTGATATACATCATAATCCAACATGGTTCGCGAAGAGGAAATGTGTGTAACCATGCACACAGTTGCCATTTGCAAAGCGTGTGTGTGATGTCAGACAATATCACAAACAGTGCGGTGAAAATAAATGTGTGGGATTGTCGACCTATTGTACACGGTTTACAATCATGAACTGTTTGTGATGTGCCAGGCATCGTAAATGTAGAGCCGGTTTGGTACGTGCCTGGAAAACTCTCGTGCATGGAATGTGCTTGGTTTTAGGTAAAACCACAGAAGTCTGACTGTGATGGCAATGCGCACAAACGAGTAGAAAGGATGAACCCTTTGGGATATTCAAGATATCATAAACGATTTTATAGGGAGAATTGTATGCATCAAGGCTCCCTATCCTCGACGATTTCTGGGTCGTGTGGGAAGGACCCCCCTATCGCAGTCACTCACTTGGCGACGATTCCAAACACTGTCACGGAAAGGGGTTAAAAACCGTTTCTATAGCACCTTGCTGTACCAGTGTACAAAGGCTTCGTGATGAACTTTAATATGCTGAAATATGTGGAGGTAGAAATCAGGAAGGAGCATCAAGTGTTGATGGTTAACAAGACCACTAGTTTCAAGAAAAAGGGCAAGGGAAAGGAAGAGAACTTCAAGAGGAATGGCAAGCAATTTGCCACTCCCGTGAAGAAACCCAAAGCTGGACCCAAGCCTGAAACTGAGTGCTTCTACTACAAGGCAAATGGTCACTGGAAGCGGAACTGCCCCAAATACTTGACAGATAAGAAGGATGGCAAAGTGAACAAAGGTATGTTTGATATACATGTTATTGATGTGTACCTTACTAATGCTCGTAGTAGTGCCTGGGTATTTGATACTAGTTCGGTCTATCATATTTGTAACTCAAAACAGAAGCTACGGAATAAACGAAGATTACCTAAGGACGAGGTGACAATGCACGTCGGGAATGGTTCCAAGGTTGATATGATCGCTGTCGGCACGGTACCTCTACATCTACCTTCAGGATAAATTTAGACCTGAATAATTGTTATTTGGTGCCAGCTGCGTTGAGCATGAACATTATATCTGGATCTTGTTTATTGCGAGTTGGTTATTCATTTAAGTCAGAGAACAATGGTTTTTCTATTTATATGAGTAATGTCTTTTATGGTCATGCACCTTTAATGAATGGTCTATTCTTATTGAATCTCGATCGTAGTGATACACATATTCATAATATTGATGCCAAAAGATGCAAAGTTGATAATGATAGTGCAACATACTTGTGGCACTGCCGTTTAGGTCATATTGGTGTAAAGTGCATGAAGAAGCTCCATGTGGATGGACTTTTGGAATCACTTGATTATGAATCATTTCATACTTGCGAACCATGCCTCATGGGGAAGATGACTAAAACTCCGTTCTTCGGAACAATGGAGCGAGCTAATGACTTATTGGAAATAATACATACCGATGTATGCGGTCCGATGAGTGTTGAAGCATGCGGCGGGTATTGTTATTTTTTGAGCTTCACAGATGATTTGAGTAGGTATGGATATATCTACTTGATGAAACACAAGTCTGGAACATTTGAAAGTTCAAAGAATTTCATAGTGAAGTAGAGAACCATCATAACAAGAAAATTAAGTTTCTACGATCTGATCGCGGAGGCGAATATTTGAGTTACGAGTTTGGCCTTCAATTAAAACAATGTGGCATTGTTTCACAACTCACGGCACCTGGAACACCATAGTGTTATGGTGTGTCTAAATGTCGTAACCATACTTTATTAGATATGGTGCGTTCTATGATGTCTCTTACTGATTTACCACTATCGTTTTGGGGTTATGCATTAGAGACAGCCGCATTCACGTTAAATAGGGCACCATCTAAATCCGTTGAGACAACACCGTATGAAGTATGGTTTGGCAAGAAACCTAAGTTGTCGTTTCTTAAAGTTTGGGGATGCGATAGTTATTTTAAAAGGCTTCAACCTGATAAGCTCGAACCCAAATCGGAGAAGTGCGTCTTCATAGGATACCCTAAGGAAACAATTGGGTACACCATCTACCATAGATCCGAGGGCAAGATCTTTGTTGTCAAGAATGGGTCCTTTCTAGAGAAGGAGTTTCTCTCGAAAGAAGTGAGTGGGAGGAAAGTAGAACTTTATGAGGTAATTGTACCTTCTCTCGAATAGGAAAGTAGCACATCAGAGAAAATTGTTCCCGTGATGCCTACACCAACTAGAGAGGAAGCTAATGCTGATGATCATGAAAATTCGGATCACGTTACTACTAAACCTCGTTGGTCAACCAGAACACGTTCCACACCAAAGTGGTATGGTAATCCTATCCTGGAAGTCATGTTAGTAGACCACGGCGAACCTATGAAATATGAAGAAGCCATGATGACCGCAAATTTTGATAAATGGCTTGAGGCCATGAAATCTGAGATAGGATCCATGTATGTCCGAATCATGTTAGCAATTGCCACATTTTCTGATTATGAAATCTGGCAAATGGACGTCAAAACTACATTCCTTAATGGATTTTGTAAAGCGGAGTTGTATATGATGCAACCAAAAGGTTCTGTCAATCCTAAAGGTGCTAACAAAGTGTGCAAGCTCCAGCAATCCATTTATGGACTGGCGCAAGCATCTCGGAGTTGGAATATACGCTTCGATGATGTGATCAAATCATATGGTTTTATACAGACTTACGTACGGAGAAGCATGTATTTACAAGAAAGTGAGTGGGAGCTCTGTACCATTTCTGATATTATACCTCGATGACATATTATTAATTGGAAATGATATAGAATTTCTAGATAGAATAAAAGGATACTTGAATAAGAATTTTTCAATGAAAGACCTCAGTGAAGCTACTTGTATATATGGCATCAAGATCTATAGGGATAGATCAAGACGCTTAATAGGACTTTCACAAAGCACATACCTTGGCAAAATTTTGAAGATGTTCAAAATGGATCAGGCAAATAAAGGGTTCTTGCCTGTATTACAATGTGTGAAGTTGAGTAAGGCTCAAAGCCCGACCACTATAGAAGATAGAGAGAGAATGAAAGTCATTCACTATGCCACATCCATACATTCTATAAAGTATGACATGATGTGTACTAGACTTGTTGTGTGCCTTGCCATGAGTTTGGCAAAGATGTACAATAGTGATCCAGGAGTGGACCACTAGACAGTGGTCAAAATTGTCCTTAGAGGACAAAGGAGTGTGATACGTCTCCAACGTATCTACTTTTCCAAACACTTTTGCCCTTGTTTTGGACTCTAACTTGCATAATTTGAATGGAACTAACCTGGACTGACGCTGTTTTCAGCAAAACTACCATGGTGTTATTTATGTGCAGGAGCAAACATTCTCGGAATGACCTGAAACTTCACGGAGACACTTTTCAGAAAATAAGAAAAATACCTGCCAAAGATGAAGGCCAGGGGCCCACCACCTTGCCACGAGGGTGGGGGGAGCGCCTGCCCCCCTAGGCCACGCCCCCTACCTCGTGGGCCCCCTGTTGCATCTCCGACTCCAACTCCACCTCCATATATTGAGTTTCGATGAGAAAAAAATCAGAGAGAAGAAATCATCGCGTTTTACGATACAGAGCCGCCGCCAAGCCCTAAAACCTCTCGGGAGGGCTGATCTGGAGTTCGTTCGGGGCTCCGGAGAGGGGAATCCGTCGCCATCATCATCATCAACCATCCTCCATCACCAATTTCGTGATGCTCACCGCCATGCGTGAGTAATTCCATCGTAGGCTTGCTGGACGGTGATGGGTTGGATGGGATCTATCATGTAATCGAGTTAGTTTTGTTAGGGTTTGATCCCTAGTGTCCACTATGTTCTGAGATTGATGTTGCTATGACATTGCTATGCTTAATGCTTGTCACTAGGGCCCGAGTGCCATGATTTCAGATCTGAACCTATTATGTTTTCATCAATATAGGAGTGTTCTTGATCCTATCTTGCAAGTCTATAGTCACCTATTATGAGTCATGATCCGTTAACCCTGAAGTGACAATAATCGGGATACTTACCAGTGATGACCATAGTTTGAGGAGTTCATGTATTCACTATGTGTTAATGCTTTGTTCCGGTTCTCTATTAAAAGGAGGCCATAATATCCCTTAGTTTCCGTAAGGACCCCGCTGCCACGGGAGGGTAGGACAAAAGATACCATGCAAGTTCTTTTCCATAAGCACGTATGACTATGTTTGGAATAGATGCCTACATTATATCAATGAACTGGAGCTAGTTCCGTGTCACCCTAGGTTATGACTGTTACATGATGAACCGCATCCGGCATAATTAACCATCACCGATCCATTGCCTATGAGCTTTCCATATATTGTTCTTCGCTTATTTACTTTTGCATTGCTATTGCTATCATCACTACAAAATACCAAAAACATTGCTTTTACTACAGTTACCTTTTGCTACCGTTACCACTACTATCATATTACTTTGCTACTAAATACTTTGCTGCAGATATTAAGTTTCTAGGTGTGGTTGAATTGACAACTCAGCTGCCAATACTTGAGAATATTCTTTGTCTCCCCTTGTGTCGAATCAATAAATTTGGGTTGAATACTTTACCCTCGAAAACTGTTGCGATCCCCTATACTTGTGGGTTATCAAGACTATTTTCTGGCGCCGTTGCCGGGGAGCATAGCTCTATTCTTTGAGTCACTTGGGATATATATATCTGCTTATCATTATGAAGAACTTGAGAGATCCAAAAACCAAGATCTATCCCTCAACTACGAGGGGAGGTAAGGAACTGCCATCTAGCTCTGCACTTGATTCACCTTCTCTTATGAGTAAGTTTGCGACACCTACACCTGCTTCTGCTATTCGTTCTGATATGTCGCACGTTATTGATAATGCCACTTCTGCTATGCATGATACTTAGTGCTTTTATTGATGAACTTGCTAGGGCTAGAGAAATTGAAAATATTGAATCTGATGATACTGATGAAAGTGATGATGAAGAACCACTTGCTATTCCTAAGGGTTATGTATTTGATCAAGATGCTTCTTTAGCTATTTTATCTTGCAAAAATAGAACTGAACTTAAAAGATTATTAGCTAAATGGAGTAAGCAATCTCTAAATGATAGAATGAAACCTAACCCTGCTTTGGCTACTTCACCTATCTTTGTTACTGATAAGGATTATGAATTCTCTGTTGATCCTGATATAATTACTTTGGTTGAATCTGATCCTTTTCAAGGTTATGAATCTGAAACTGTTGTGGCACATCTTACTAAATTAAATGATATAGCTACCCTGTTTACTAAAGATGAGAGAACTTGCTACTTTTATATCCTTAAAATATTTCCGTTCTCATTAAAGGGTGATGCTAAGATATGGTTTAATTCTCTTGATCCTGGTTGTGTGCGTAGTCCCCAGGATATGATTTATTACTTCTCTGCTAAATATTTCCCTGCTCATAAGAAACAAGCTGCTTTAAGGGATATATACAATTTTGTGCAAATTGAAGAAGAGAGTCTCCCACAAGCTTGGGGGAGGCTTCTCCAATTACTTAATGCTTTGCCTGATCATCCTCTTAAGAAAAATGAAATACTTGATATCTTTTATAATGGACTAACCGATGCCTCCAGAGATTACCTGGATAGTTGTGCTGGTTCTGTTTTCAGGGAAAGAACACTGGATGAAGCTGAAATTCTATTGAATAATATGTTGACAAATGAAAATAATTGGACACCTCTGGAGCCAATTCCTGAGCCTATTCCTAAACCAACTCCAAAGAAGAGAGGTATTCTATTTCTCAGTCCTGAAGATATGCAAGAGGCAAAGAAATCTATGAAAGAAAAAGGTATTAAAGCTGAAGATGTTAAGAATTTACCTCCTATTGAAGAAATACATGGTCTTAATTTACCACCTGTTGAAGAAACATATAATCTTAATCCTTTACCTATTGAAGAAACTCATGGTCTTGATAACCCGACACAGGTAGTAAAGGTAAATTCTCTCTATAGATATGATAAGGCTGAAATCCCATTTACTAAATTTGCTAGCCCATGCTTAGATGAGTTTGATAAATTTATGGCTAAGCAAGAAGACTTTAATGCTTATTTTGGTAGACAATTAAAATACAATTCAAATATGCTTGGACACTTGGGTGATTATATGGCTAATGTTAAAGGTGAACTTAAACTTATTAGTAAACATGCTTCTATGGTTACCACTCAAGTAGAACAAGTACTTCAAGCTCAAAATGATTTGCTCAATGAATTGAATAATAAGAATAATGATAATGTTGTTAGAGTTATGACTAGAGGTGGTAGAATGACTCAGGAACCTTTGTATCCTGAAGGCCATCCTAAAAGAATTGAGCAAGATTCTCAGAGAAATAATATAGATGCACCTAGTTCTTCTAAAAAGAATAAAAAGAAAAATGATAGGACTTTGCATGCTTCTAGTGATCCTATTGTTGAAACACCTGAGAATCCAAATGATATTTCTATTTCTGATGCTGAAACACAATCTGGTAATGAACCTGAAACTAATGATAATGTTAATAATAATGTTCATGATGATGCTCAACATAGTAAAGACAATGACATAGAAATTGAACATGTTGTTGATCTTGATAACCCACAATCAAAGAATCAACATTATGATAAGAAAGACTTTGTTGCTAGGAAACATGGTAAAGAAAGAGAGCCTTGGGTTCAGAAACCCATGCCTTTTCCTCCTAAACCATCCAAGAAAAAGGATGATTAGGATTTTAAGCGTTTTGCTGAAATGATTAGACCTATCTTTTTACGTATGCGATTAACTGATATGCTCAAAACCAATCCTTATGCAAGTACATGAAAGATATTATTACAAATAAAAGAAAGATACCCGAAGCTGAAATTTCCACCATGCTTGCTAATTATACTTTTAAGGGTGGAATACCAAAGAAACTTGGAGATCCAGGAGTACCCACTATACCATGCTCCATTAAAAGAAATTATGTTAAAACTGCTTTATGTGATCTTGGAGCCGGTGTTAGTGTTATGCCTCTCTCTTTATATCATAGACTTGATTTGAATAAGTTGACACCTACTGAAATATCTTTGCAAATGGCTGATAAATCAACTGCTATACCTGTCGATATTTGTGAGGATGTGCCTGTTGTAGTTGCAAATGTTAGTATTTTAACGGACTTTGTTATTCTTGATATTCCCGAGGATGATAGTATGCCTATTATTCTTGGAATACCCTTTTTGAATACAGTAGGGGCTGTTATTGATTGCACTAAAGGCAATGTCACTTTTCATGTTAATGGTAATGAGCATACGGTACACTTTCCGAGGAAACAACCTCAAGTTCATAGTATCAACTCTATTGGAAAAATTCCATCGATTATATTTGGAGGTTTTGAATTTCCTCTTCCTACTGTCAAGAAGAAATATGATATTCTTATTATTGGGGATGAGCATATCCCCGTTGAGGTAACATAGTGTTATTCGAAATTTCTCCGGATCCATGTTATTCGGAATGAGTTCGTTAACAAGACTTGATCAACCTTGTTAGTGGATTCCTTTTGATGATCATGAGATGAATGAAACTAGAAGGCACAACCTTTTGTACCCCACTTTTACTTTCTGTTATTCATATTAAATAAAAATAAAATAAATATTTTTCTGTCTGTTATCTGATTATCCGTGCAATATAAAAATACCTCAAAAATAAAAGTTCTCCAAATGCCCTGAAAATTAAATATGATTTTTTCTAGAATATTTGAGGATTTATGGAACAAAGAACACACCAGGGGGGCCAACCACCTTGCCACGAGGGTGGAGGGCGCGCCCCTGCCTCGTGGGCCCACGGTGGCCCTCCTCCACTTATTCATGCACCCACACACTTCATCTTCCTCCCCCAAACACGAATAACCAGCTCAAGCACGAGTTCTATCTCATCTTGCTACCATTTTCGATCTCCTTGCTCAAAGCACCTCTCACAAAACTGCTTGGTTAGATTGTTCCTTGGTATGTGACTCCTCCATTGGTCCAATTAGTTTTTCTTCTAGTGCTTTATTCATTGCAAATTTTTGTTTCTTAGGTGACCCTGTTCTTGAGCTTGCATGTCAAATTTATATGGTCAAAAGTAGTTTTGATGCATGATATAGGCCCTAGGCACTTGTAGGAGTAGTTACTATCAATATTATTGAGTTTGGTTTACTATTATTTTGAAGTTACTAAAAATTTCAGAATTTTTCAGAAAATGATGAGGAGACTTTTGAGGGGCTCATCGAGCCAAAGCTCGAAGGAGAAGGCACCGAAGCCTAAGTATAATTTGCCTCGCACCGCGGAGGTTCAGGCGTGTGAATGGCCTTCCAAGGATTTCTTAAGAGTAGCCGAGATTTATGAAGATTTTCATGAGTTGGCTCAGACTGCAGGCCTTACCGCTTTCCTCCATGACCAATGCGATCGGTATCTCTTGCTCACAAATACCTTTGTGCAAAACTTTCATTTTCATTCTAGGAACTCACCACCTACGGTGGAATTTCATTTATATGATGAGCATGAGGAGATGTCACTTTATGATTTCTGTCGGATTTGTTTAGTCCCTTTTGGGGGCAAGACAGAAGAACCACATCGTGATGATGTGGAGGGATTTATTGAAACTATCACTATAGGGGAAACAAGGAAGGTTTCCGATGCACGAATCACTAGCATACATTTTCCTGTTTTACGCTACTTTGCATTATTTGCTAGTCGTTGCTTAATTGGTCGCGGAAACTGTGGAAACCTGAGTATCCCTGATATTATTATTTTGCACCATGGTTTATACGATGATAACTCTTTTAGTATGGGCAACATTATTGCCAAACGGTTAAGTCTGAACCGTACCAAGGGCCCCATCTTTGGAGGCATCTATGATACACGCCTAGCTGCACATTTTAACATACCTATTAGGCATGCTGAGAAGGAAGAAAAAGTGTTGCCCCGTGTTTTTCTAGATTATAAAAGTATGGTGGCACATGATTTTATTGTTAAGAATAGGGAAGGAGAGCTTAAATATCAATTGTTCTTTAATAAACATCATCCTGAGACTATTACCTTGCCTGCTCCTTCTTTATTTGATTTGACTGTAGGCACGTACCTTGTTCCGTTGACGGCTATCCGCGCCTACTGGAACCCTGCACCAGCCGAGGAGCCAGAGCCGGAACCACAATTTGATCCTTCACGACAGTCTAATTACCAGTGGGATCCGGAGATGATTGTCAGCCAGTGGCAATCTAAGCCTTCTTCTTCCTCATCACAGTACGACCCCAACAACTATTATTATGGATATCCGCCAGGCCAGCCGTGGCTATAGACCAACTTAGGCCAAAAGCCTAAGCTTGGGGGAGTACGTATTTCCCACTGACATTACATTTATGCTCACACACTCATTGCTAGATGTCGGTGCTCATACTTTTTCATTTTATCATCCATTCTAGTTTATTTCCCTTTTTATGCTTTCTTCTTGTGTGTTTAATAAACCTTAAGAAAAACCAAAAAATAGTTGTAGCTTTTAATCAGTTTAATTTCCATGCTTGTAGTAGTAATTAAAAAGAAAACCCAAAAATATTTCTTGTTCTTCTTTTGCTTGTTGGGAGCTTTCCCGTGTAAATAGTTTTATTTCTTTTCTTTTCTTTGGGGGTCGATAGGAGAAGACCATAATTAAATTGTTGAGGTGGCTCTTATATGCATTATTATTGATCTGACAAAAGAGCCCATATTGCCTTGTCTTCTCATGTTTATTGAATGCTTGCAGATTCCAGCTTAGTCCAATGCACGTGCACTATTATTATTATTCACATCGTTCGGTCGTGCAAGTGAAGGGCAATTATGATGATATATGATGGACTGACTGAGATGAGAAAATCTGGTATGAACTCGACCTATTTTGTTTTTGTAAATATGATTAGTTCATCGTTCCTAATTCAGCCTATTATGAATAAACATGTTTGCAATGACAACTAGAGATCATAGTTTCTTGTGCCATGCTTGATTAGCTATGAGTTATAATGGTTTACCTTGCGTGCCAACATGCTATTGAGATGGTTATGATGTGGTATCATAGGGTGGTATCCTCCTCTGAATGATTTAAGTGACTTGACTTGGCACATGTTCACGCATGTAGTTGAAACAAAATCAACATAGCCTTCACGATATTTATGTTCATGGTGGATTATATCCTACTCATGCTTGCATTCGATGTTGACTTCTTTTAATGCATGTTCATGACTATTGTCGCTCTCTAGTTGGTCGCTTCCCAGTCTTTTGCTAGCCTTCACCTGTACTAAGCGGGAATGCTGCTTGTGCATCCAAACTCCTTAAACCCCAAAGTTATTCCACATGAGTCCACTATACCTACCTATATATGGTATCTACCTGCCGTTCCAAGTAAATTTGTATGTGCCAAACTCTAAACCTTCAAATAAATATCATGTTCTGTATGCTCGAATAGCTCATGTATCAACTAGGGACGTCTGTGTCTTCCATGTTAGGCGGGTTATTCTCAAGAGGAGTGGACTCCGCTCCTCACTCACGAGATAAATGGCTGGTCACCGGGATGCCCAGTCCCATGCTTTATGCAAACTAAATCAAAATAATTGCAAACAAAACTCCCCCTGGGACTCTTGTTAGTTGGAGGCACTCGTTGTTTCGAGCAAGCCATGGATTGATGCTTGTGGTGGAAAGGGGAGCATAAACTTTACCTTTCTGTTTGGGAACCGCCTATAATGTGTGTAGCATGGAAGATATCGCCATCTCTTGGTTGTTACGTTGACAATGAAAGTATACCGCTCAAAATATTATTCACCTTTGTTTCAAAACCGAGCTCTAGCACCTCTACAAATCTCTGCTTCCCTCTGTGAAGGGCCTATCCATTTACTTTTATGCTGAGTCATCATCCTCTTATTAAAAAGCAGCAGTTGGAGAGCACCGCTGTCATTTGCATTCATTATTGTTAGTTTACATTGAGTATGACTTGACTAGATCTCTTTTACCATGAATTACAATGTCTAGTCAGTCCTTGGTCTTTAAAGGTGCTCTGCATTTATGTTTTGCGGTCTCAGAAAGGGCTAGAAAGATACCACCTTGTTATATCATATTATGATTGTTTTGAGAAAGTGTTGTCATCCGAGTTTTATTATTATGGCTCACTAGTTGATTATGCTATTGATATGAGTAACTTGAGACCTATGCGTTATTGCGAATGTGGTGAGTTATAATCTTTGCTAAAAACTTGAATGTTGGCTTTACATATTTACAACAACAAGAGCAAACAGAGTTTGTAAAAGTTTTTCTTTATCACTTTCTGTTTGTCAACTGAATTGCTTGAGGACAAGCAAAGGTTTAGGCTTGGGGGAGTTGATACGTCTCCAACGTATCTACTTTTCCAAACACTTTTGCCCTTGTTTTGGAAACTTGCATATTTGAATGGAACTAACCCGGACTGACGTTGTTTTCAATAGAACTACCATGGTGTTATTTATGTGCAGGAGCAAACATTCTCGGAATGACCTGAAACTTCACGGAGACACTTTTCAGAAAATAAGAAAAATACCTGCCAAAGATGAAGGCCATGGGGCCCACCACCTTGCCACGAGGGTGGGGGCGCGCCTGCCCCCCTAGGGCGCGCCCCCTACCTCGTGGGCCCCCTGTTGCGTCTCCGACTCCAACTCCACCTCCATATATTGAGTTTCGATGAGAAAAAAATCAGAGAGAAGAAATCATCATGTTTTACGATACGGAGCCGCTGCCAAGACCTAAAACCTCTCGGTAGGGCTGATCTGGAGTCCATTCGGGGCTCCGGAGAGGGGAATCCGTCGCCATCGTCATCATCAACCATCCTCCATCACCAATTTCATGATGCTCACCGCCGTGCGTGAGTAATTCCATCATAGGCTTGCTGGACGGAGATGGGTTGGATGGGATCTATCATGTAATCGAGTTAGTTTTGTTAGGGTTTGATCCCTAGTGTCCACTATGTTCTGAGATTGATGTTGCTATGACTTTGCTATGCTTAATGCTTGTCACTAGGGCCCGGGTGCCATGATTTTAGATATGAAACTATTATGTTTTCATCAATATATGAGTGTTCTTGATCCTATCTTGCAACTCTATAGTCACCTATTATGAGTTATGATCTGTCGGTGTACTAGAGTAGGGGTACCTTAGTATCCCGAACTTGTGCACGGGCAGTCGCAGCATCCCGCGGCAAGGCTTGCCGGGTGACCGCCAAGGTCCTCCGTGGTTCCTTTGGAGCCATTCAAGAACAAAGTATCCAAGCCAAGGAGACAAGACCCCGGCAAGAGGAGCTTGCCGGGAAGGCCAACCAAGGCAAGGCGCTTAAGGAGACAAGACCCTGGCAAGAGGAGCTTGCCAGGAAGGCCAACCAAGGCATCTCAAGGAACTTGCCGCGACGCGCCACGCGTCTTGGCAAGGCCCGGTGAGCGACAAGCTCCCGGACGCGACAAGACAACGACCGCGGAAAGGCGCTTGCCGCGGCAAGCCACCACTCTGTGCCCGCGCTCCAGCGCATCCACCAACGTGTCGCTCTGGGACCCTTCCAGGCATACGTGGTGGGAGGCTGTGCAGCCAGGGGTGCGCGGCGGCAAGCGGCGCTGACAAGATCGCCATCGTGGCGAGCGGTGGTATCCCTGACGGTCCCTTTTGCACTATTTAGATGACGCAGACGGGCATTTAATGCCCTTGTCCCCTGCCGTCAGGGTTAGGTATGATACACTGTAGCAGGTAGCTGTACCTACCGCAGCAGCTTTCCATTTTTGCCCTTGTCTACGTTGCCACCTGTCGGTGACCCCTTGAGCATATAAAAGGAGGCCCATGCGCAACGTAGAGAGGGGGGCTGAGGAGGAAAAAGAGAACACTCACGCTCGGTCTCGTTAGCTGCTGGGGTGTACTGTAGCACTCCGCGCTCCCGAGCCAGAACTCAATACAAACCACAAAGCAGGAGTAGGGTTTCACGCATCCATGCGACCCGAACCTAGGTAAACTGCTCGTGTGCTTCGCCTCGATCCGCTCTTCGTGCGACCTCCGCCCCCGCCGAACCGAAAGGGACTCGGTCCGCCGGTCCCATAGGTGCTCGTGGATCAGAACCCCGGCATCTTTGGCGCGCCAGGTAGGGGCGTCGAGGTTGTGTGAACCAGATCCTGCGTTCACACCAGCTAGATCTTCATCATCTTCATCGACATGCCGCCGAAGAATAAGGCTTCGGAGGCGGCTGCTCCGTCCACGCCGAACCCACCACCGCCGGAGCAAACGGCTGATGGGGCAGACGCCGGCGGAAGAACGGGCGTTGACAAGGGAGCTCACGGTGCTGCCATGTCCAAGGATAAGGCTGCGCTGCCCATCGGCGGCGTAGCCGGCTCCCACAACGACCGGGCGCACTCCAAGACCTCGGCGTCCGTACATGCACCGCGCCCATCTCAGAAGGCGCGGGACCGGCAGCGTCATGGTGCTCACAGTACCATGCGTTTGCTGGACCAAGATCGAGCTGGTGGATCTCGGAGTGCTCAAGACCAGCATGCACGCCAACATGCTGGCACGAGCGAGGCACGGTCGCCTGGACGGGATACTGCTCCTTCTAACACAGTTAGAAGTCCGAGTATATCCCGCTCCTCGCACCGTTCGCCACCACCACCCGCCACTGCAGCAGAAGTTTTGGTGCGAGCTCAACTGCTCCTGGACTACCCTCCAACGGCAGACAAGATCGACGACTGGAGGGCCACCATTCAGAGTCTCATTGGCTTCGCCAATGGCGACACTCAACAGCAGCCGAGCACGTCGCAGCCGCGGCAAGTCAGCCAGGCACGAGCCGGTGGCGACAAGACCGGTGGGGGTGCAACCACTGTGCACTCTCCGCCACGAAGGCCAAGATCGCCGACTCGCCGGATCCACCTCGACAGCGACTCCACCGCGTCATCAAATCCACGAGCTCGTCGCGATCAGCGCCAAGTTCTTCACGAACGACAGCAAGAAGACGCTCGTACTCGCATCGAGTGCCGAAGAGAAGCGCGACGTCAATCGGACCAGCGCGCTGGGCCCTCTGTCGACATGCATGCGCCAGGGGAACCAGGCGGCTTGCCGTACGCGGTAGGTTGCCCTGTGTTTACTCGTGAGCTGCGGCAAGTCCAGTGGCCCAGCATGAAGAATTTCAAGCCAGACGTACCAGAGAAGTACGACGGCAAGTCGCATCCGTCGGAGTTCCTCAGCATCTACACCATCGCTGTGCAGGCTGCCGGGGGACAAGACAACAAGATCCTTGCCAACTACTTCCCCCTGGTGCTCAAGCCCAACGTCAGGTCCTGGCTCATGCACTTGCCGGACAACTCCATATCCTCCTGGGCATACCTATGCCATCAGTTTGTCGGCGCCTTTACAGGCGGCCACAAACCTCATGGCCAAGAGAGTGACCTTCATCTGCTCGCCCAGAAGGAAGGAGAGCCCCTGCGCAAGTACATTCAGAGATTTAGCCGTGTATAGCACAACATCCCAGATGTCCACCCTGCCGCGGTCATCAGCGCATTCCATCAGAACGTGCGTAACCGCAGGATGCGGGAGGAGATGGCGATGTGCAAGATCAGAGACGTCAGTGAGCTGTATGCCTTGGCCGACAAGTGTGCATGTGCTGAGGAAGGAAGGAAACTCCCCGGAGAGAATACAGGAGTAGGGGGATCTGACAGCGAGGATGCTGCCCCGGCAAAGAAAGACCGGCGGCGGAACAACAGGAAGAAGAAAGGCAAAGATGTGCTAGTCGTTGAGCAGTCCGGCAACGAAGGTGGCGCCAACAAAGCCAAAGCTGGTAGCTCCGGCAAGGAGATCGCCGCATGCACCAACTGCCAGACTGTGGCGGTCGCCGACAAGCAGGATGGCACCGACAAGCAGTACTGCAAGATCCACCGCACCAAGGGCCATGACCTCCAGAGCTGCAAGAAGGTCGAGCAGCTTGTCCAGCAGCAAAAAGCTGAATACGAGCGACGCGACAAGGAGAGGGCCCAAGGAGGCGCTGGAGAATCCGGCAAGAAGCGCACCGGCCGAGGAGGACGCCACGGCAAAGCCAAGCAGCGGCAAGGAGACATACCTCCCCGCGGCCGCGACAAGGATGAAGATGACGACGACGACGAAGACATGGATGATGTCGAGACCAGTGAGCAGGAGTTCCAGAAAGCCACAGAGGTCTTGTGCGTTGACGGCAGTGCTTCTCTGCATACTTCGCACCGCCAACTCAAGCAGTGGGTGCGGGAAGTCAATGTGGCAGAACCGCCTGTCGAGTCACGCAAGCTTCTGAAATGGTCCAGCACGCCTATCATCTTTGATATTGAGGACCACCCTGATCGCACAACTGCGGTCGGGTGCTTGCCGATGTTGGTTTCACCAACTATCCGCAACCTCAAAGTTACTAACATGCTAGTTGACGGCGGGGCCGGCTTGAACCTGATCTCCTCCGCTGTACTCCAGAAACTCCAGATCCCTGATGGCAAGCTTGAAGAGACCGGCACATTCCAAGGAATCAACCCGGGAAGGAGCAAGCCGAAGGGGAAGGTCACGTTGCCAGTAACATTTGGCAGCGAGGTGAACTTCAGGACTGAGAGGGTCACTTTTGACGTTATCGATTTTCCATTGCCTTACAATGGGATACTCGGTCGTCCAGCACTCGCCAAGTTCATGGCAGCCTCTCACTATGCATACAACATGCTGAAGATGCCAGGCCCGATAAGCGTCATCTCTGTCCCTGGCGACAAGAAGGATGCTCTTATCTGCGCCGACAAGATCTACCGGGAAGCGGCAGCCGCAGCAGATCGCAAGTCACCTGCCGTTGAAGCTCCCGGGGGGGAGAAGAAGACCAAGTCCGGCAAGAGTTCTGATGCCCACTCCGGCAAGCGCACCTCTTCGGAGTGTTGCGCTGCCGTCGAGGACGCACCAACGAGCTCCACCGGCAAGTGTAAGAGGACAATGGCGGCTCCGCCAGAGACCAAGAAGGTGTCCGCCAAGGAGGACGGCACTGGTGGTACCTTCACCATCAGTGCCACTCTCGGCCCTAAATAGGAAAGCGTGCTCATTGCTTTCCTGCGGGCGAACGTCGATGTGTTTGCGTGGCAACCGTCTGACATCCCCGGTGTTCCCAGGAAGGTAATTGAGCACCATCTTGCCGTTTGCCCTCATGCGCGGCCCGTCAAGCAGAAGGTCAGGAAGCAAGCAGTGGAGCGCCAAGAATTCATCACAGAAGAGATCAAGAAGTTGGAAGTAGCAGGCCTTGTCAGAGGAGTGCTCCATCCTACGTGGTTGGCCAATCCTGTAGTCGTGCGCAAGGCGAACGGGAAATGGAGACTTTGTATTGACTTTACCGATGTTAACAAAGCTTGTCCCAAAGACCCATTTGCTTTGCCGCGCATTGACCAGATTGTTGACTCCACAGCCGGATGTGATTTGCTTTCATTTCTTGACGCATACTCAGGATACCATCAGATCTTCATGGTAGAAGAGGATGAGGAGAAGACCGCATTCATCACTCCATGTGGCACGTACTGTTTCATACGGATGCCTTTCGGTTTAAAAAATGCTGGTTCAACATTTGCAAGAGTAGTCCATGTCGCTCTTGAGCCACAAATGCATAGAAATGTGGAGGCCTACATGGATGACATAGTGGTCAAGAGCAAGGACAAGGCAACTCTGATTCAAGATATAGACGAGACCTTTGCAAATCTGCGCAAGATCAGCCTCAAGCTCAACCCCGAGAAGTGCGTGTTTGGAGTCCCCTCCGGCAAGATTCTCGGGTTCTTCGTGTTTCAGCGGGGAATCGAAGCCAATCCCGACAAGATCAAGGCCATTGAGCAGATTGAAGCACCAAAGCGCGTCAAGGATGTACAAAGCTTTGCCGGTTGCGTGGCTGCTCTCAGCAGATTTATCTCTAGGTCTGCTGAGCGCGCCCTGCCATTTTTCAAAATATTGAAAAAGGCAGGTCCAATGAAATGGACTCCGGAAGCGGAGGCTGCGCTGCAAGACTTGAAGAGATACCTGTCCTCCGCTCCAACACTTGTCGCACCTAAGCCACAAGAGAAGTTGCTGCTGTATATAGCGGCAACCAATCAAGTGGTTAGTGCTGCGTTAGTAGCAGAGAGGGAGGCAGATGACGAGCCAGCAACCGTGGCAGGCGCATCCAGCGACAAGCAGGGGGCTTCCCCGGCAAGCTCTGGCCCCGACAAGGATGGACCTACGCAGACGCGCGAGAAGATACAGAAGAGAATGGTACAGCGCCCGGTTTACTTTGTCAGTTCCCTTCTGCAGGGGGCTAGGTCAAGGTACTCTGGCGTGCAGAAATTTCTTTTCGGCCTTCTCATGGCCTCAAGAAAGCTGCGCCATTACTTCCAAGCACATAAGATCACAGTTGTCACTCGTTTTCCGCTGAAGAGGATACTACAGAATCCAGAAGCGACAGGCAGGATTGTTGAGTGGGCACTGGAACTGTCAAGCTTTGGCCTCAAGTTTGAGAGTACTTCAACTATCCAAAGTAGAGCATTGGCAGAATTCATAGCAGAATGGACGCCAACACCAGATGAAGAAATTCCAGAAACGAGCATCCCCGTCGAGGAAGCAAGCAAAGAGTGGCTGATGTACTTTGATGGTGCCTTTTCGCTGCAAGGCGCCGGCGCTGGCGTGTTGCTTGTCGCAGCCATCGGAGAGCACCTCAAGTACGTAGTCCAGATGCACTTTCCCAAGGAGCAAGCAACAAACAATACTGCAGAGTATGAAGGCTTGCTTGCCGGTCTCAGGATCGCAGCAGACCTTGGGATCAAGAAGCTCATTGTCAAGGGTGACTCGCAGCTTGTCGTCCGCCAAGTGAACAAGAGCTATCAGAGTCCGTTGATGGAAGCCTACGTCGACGAAGTGAGAAAGCTAGAAGAGCACTTTGACGGCCTACAAATGGAGCATGTTCCAAGAGCTCAGAACGCCATTGCCGATGGCCTATCAAAGTGCGCCGCACTTAAGTTACCTGTGGAACCAGGGATCTTTGTGCTCAAGCTGACTCAACCGTCTGTAACGCCATCAACTGGACAGAGCAAGAAGAGGAAGTTGATTTCTGGTGACTATTTTCTGGCAGAGCTTCCCGAAGCCGCCGCCAAGAAGGTCCCCAAGATCAACGCCAAGAGCGCTGAGGAGCAGTCTGCTCCGGCAAGCCCTAGGATTTGTTCCGTTGAAGCAGAAGCTCCCGACAAGTTTTGCTCCGGCAAGCTTGCCGGGGAACGTCAAGCTCCGGCAGAGCCGCAAGTTCTCGCCGTAGAAGCGGACGTTCCCGCAGCAACATATTTGCCTTGCGCTGAGGAGCAGTCTGCTCCGGCAAGCCCCAGGGTTTGTTCCGTTGAAGCAGAAGCTCCCGACAAGTTCTGCTCCGGCAAACTTGCCGGGGAACGTCAAGCTCCGGCAGAACCGCAGGTTCTCGCCGTAGAAGCGGATGTCCCCGCAACAGCAGATTTGCCTTTAGTCCTTGTTGTCGAGCCACAAGCTCCAGCATGGGCACAGCAGATTGTCCGTTTCCTTCAGACAGGAGAACTTCCCGAAGAGCAAGAAGAAGCGGAAAGAGTAGCCCGGCAGTCAAGTATGTACCAGTTTGTCGACAACACACTGTACAGAAGAAGACTCAACGGTGTGAAACTGAAGTGTATTCACCGGGAAGATGGACAAAAGTTGTTGGCAGAGATACATGGAGGCATATGTGGTCACCACATTGGCTCAAGAGCACTTGCGGACAAAGCATTCCGGCAAAGTTTCTTTTGGCCGACAGCCCTCCAGGATGCAACTGCACAAGTAACCAAGTGTGAAGCGTGCCAGTTCCATTCCAAGCAGATACACCAACCAGCTCAAGCTCTCCAGACGATCCCTTTATCCTGGCCATTTTCAGTCTGGGGGCTCGACATCCTCGGCCCCTTTCCCCGAGCAGTCGGGGGCTTTGAGTACTTGTACGTTGCAATCGACAAGTTCACAAAGTGGCCGGAAGTGGAACCAGTGAGGAAGGTGACAGCACTGTCAGCAGTCAAGTTCTTCAGGTCGATTGTTTGCCGCTTCGGGATCCCTAACAAGAGAATCACCGACAACGGTACGCAATTCACGAGTCGCACCTTCATGCAGTACGTCCAAGATCTTGGCGCCAAGGTCTGCTTCGCTTCTGTTGCTCACCCGAGAAGCAATGGTCAAGCGGAGAGGGCAAATGCTGAAGTGCTGCGCGGGCTCAAGACCAGAACTTTCGACAGGCTGCACAAGTGCGGAAGAAACTGGATCGAGGAGCTGCCGGTGGTTCCTTGGTCGATCAGGACGACGCCAAATCGAGCCACTGGCCAGACACCTTTCGCTCTAGTCTATGGAGCAGAGGCAGTTCTCCCCACGGAACTCGTATATGGGTCACCTCGAGTGCTCGCTTATGATGAGCTTGAGCAAGAGCAGCTGCGACAAGATGACGCGCTGCTCCTTGAGGAAGACCGTCTTCAGGCTGCTGTACGAGCTGCTCGCTACCAGCAAGCTTTGTGCCGCTACCATAGCCGCAAAGTTAACGCCAGAAGTCTCGAGGAAGGCGACCTTGTTCTTCGGCGCGTTCAGTCCGCCAAGAATTCCAACAAGTTGACGCCGAAGTGGGAAGGCCCTTACCGGGTGAAGCGAGTCACTAGGCCTGGTGTTGTCCGCCTTGAGACCGAAGATTGCGTTCTGGTGAGCAATTCCTGGAACATTGAGCATCTTCGTAAGTTTTACCCGTAAGGCGCGGTTGCCGAAACCTGTTCCGGCAACCACCTTTTGTACAAGTCTTGCCGCTGTTGCATGTAATCCTTTGTACAAAGCCGGGCGCAGACCCCGTGCATAAGTAAAGCTCATGTGCTCCGCACATCTTGTCGATTTCATGCTTTCTATTTTTTGCATATGTGATCTGACACTTTGTGCAGCACCTACTCCTCGGTAAGCAATAACGAGCCGTAAGGCTCCATATCTTTATTTTCTCTTCTTCCTTTTTTCTCAAGGAAAGGAAGGTTCCCTCGCCCACAAGTTTGCCGGGGGGGAAAGGAAGAAGATAATGGTATGGACCAGGCGTCGTTCAAGAAAGTTTCGCCTTACCGGGAAGCAAACAACAGAAAAGCTAAGTTGCCAAAGTTTGAGCAATCAGATTTTTTAAATTTTTTAAGTTATCTCCCTTGAACGACCGCACTTTGTATGGAAAACCTGTGCGTGGAGGAACCAACTCGTAGCTAGTTGTGCCCTTACTTTGTTTCGAGTCCGCTCAACAACTTAAGTGAGCTGCAACTAGTTGCGACAAGGTTTCTTGTCGGTAGCGGCACCGCCAGCAGGCTGCTGACGTCCCGCACTCAGCGCTCGCGGCTCAGGTGCCTGCATCGGCAAGTTCCCTAAAAGTGTAGGGTAAAAAAACATACAAAGGGAGGAATCAAGTAAAGGGAATAACATTGCAATCATTACCCGGAATAGAGTTATATTACAAGATAGCTTGTCGCGGCTCTAACAGATTGTTTTCATAACATGACAAACAGCGACAATAAAAGAAGAAAGCGGGCGGCCTAGTCTACGCGATCGCCCTCGATCCTCTTGATCCCGCTCACCTTGTCCACAATGGGTGCGACAAGGGTCTTGAGCGCCCCCAGATCAGCATCCGGCGGCAGGGTCTTGAGGACGTTGGTGAGGTTGAGGCCCAGATTGCGGAAGACCACCTTCACCAACACTTTTTGAAGAGCTCCCGCGCAGATCTTGCGCGACTCGTCGACCAGCTGCTTTGGGATCTTCTCCCGGAGCCGCTGGAGGTCCGTCGCCACGCCTTTGAAGAACAAGATGAGCTTGGCGCTGGGTTGGAGGTTCTCGTCGGAGGGATACCCGAGATCCTCCATCCCCAGCTGCGCCAGCTCCCTGTCAATGTCTGCGGCAACATTCACGAGACCCTCCATCCAGTGCTCCACATTCTCCCTGAAAGCATTCTGGGCGGCGGCAGCACTTTCCAGCAGCGCCTTGTCGGCCTTGATCTCCTCCTTCAAGGCCACCTCCTGCTCCTTGGCGCCGTCCAGCGTCTTGGTCAAAGTGGTCAGCTTCAACTCAAGATCCGCGTTGGAGTCCTTGGCGGCGCTAAGCTCTTTGCCCTTCTTGGCGAGATCGGCCTCCAGCTGCGCCACCTTCATCTCCAGCTCCTTCTTGGCGGCCTCGGCAACTGCGGCAGCATCTTCTGCTTGCTTAAGGGCTCCGCCGAATTGTTGCTCACGTGCGGCAAGCTCCTCCTCGTAGGCGTCAAGGTTGACTTTCCGCTGCGCCAGCTCGCCCTCCTGCGCAGACAGCTTTCCAGCGGCAAGCTGCTATTGCTCTTCAACTTCGGCCTTCTCGAGGAAGAAGGCCTTCTGCGCTTCGGCGAGTTGCTCCCGCTCCTCTGCCAGGGACCGGAGAGCTTCCTGGTTGAGACTCCGGAGCTCCTCCGCGCGCTTCTCGATATCCACTCCCGCCTTTGCGACAAGCGCCTCACGGGATTCCAGCTTGGCTTGCCGCGCGCGGTAGAGCGACAACAGCCTCCGCAGCAGCCGCTCCTCCTCAGGCTTGCCGCTGCTGCTGCTCGGCGCGTCAACCAGCGTCAGCCCAGCGGAGGCGAGCACCTCTCCGTCGAAGCTCTCCCCTTCAACCGGCGCCCTGGAGCTCGACGCCCAGGGGAGGTTGATGAAGACGCCATCGCCGGCCTTCAAGTAGACGCCCGGCTGGGGCTCTTCGGAGCCTGGCGCTGCGGCAGCGGCGGAGGGTCGGCGGTCGACGTAGCGCCTGGTGCTCCTGCGGCCTCAGGGCCGTCAGTGCGATCGCCAGACCCCTCGCCAGCTGCTGCAGCGGCAGCCTTGGCGGCGGCGGCGGCGGCGGCAACCTTGATCTCCATCGGCTCCGCAGTAGATGGGTTTGACGGCCGGAAAAGGGAGAAGAGTCAAGCAAATATCCAAGAAAAGAGAAAAAGATCAAAAGAAGAAGAACCCAAGGGAAGTTTTGAAGTGAGAGGAGTACCTGTACCGGGTCCTGCAGTCGTGGTCTCCGCCGTCGGGGGGCCGCTGGTGCTGTCCCTTGCTGGAGAACTCTCCCTTGCCGGAGACTTCTCCCTTGCCGGAGAACTCTCCCTTGCTGGAGGACTCTCCCTTGGCTCCTGGTGGGGCTGCTCTGCTCCTACACAAACCAACAGTCAGATGTCAGCAAAGGAAGAGTATCCATGCGCACTTCACAGCGGAAAGCAAACCATATACTTACGCTGGGGGCTGCTCTGGAGAAAAGTTGCCGGGTCCGGCAAGGTTGTCTCGGGCGCACCCCCTGCTGTGGCAATGGGTTCGTCCTCGATGACAATCACCGGGACCTTGGCTCTCTTTGCTGCTCTCTGGGCCAGAGTCCTAAAAAGGAATAAGTTCAGAGTAAAGCAAATGAGATACAAGACAAACAACAAGAATTTAAGAACTACAAGTACAACAAGAGAATCTTACTCTTCTTCTTCCTCGTCGGAGCTGAACGCGGAGAAGTCGAAGTCTGGCTCACGTCCGGCGCGAGGAGGCGGAGGAGTGGTTTCCCTTGGCCACTTGGCGGGAACGGTGGCGGTGGTATGAGACGACCCCGCTCCGGCTGCCGCCGCGGCGTGAGAAGCGGCAGGAGCAGAAGCGGTGGTCCGAGTGGGCCCTGCTCCAGTTGCCATCGCTGCGTGAGGTGCTCCCGCGGCAACAGTGCTTGCCGCAGTGGAGCGTGTCACGCGGCGCGGCGACTGTTGACTCGCCTGCCGCTCCGCTACATCACCGGCCTTGCGGAGATGCCTTCTTGGTGGGGACGGAGGCTCTGCTTGCGGCGAGCTACCTGAAGATGAGGAGGAAGAGGAGTTGATCTCCAGCGAGCCGCTCGCATCCTCGGCGGGCTCGCTCGACTCGACGCCATGCCCGAAAAGCCCTTTCTGCCCGTCAAGCTCTTTCTCGCCGGCGGGCTCCCCTCGCTCGGCACGGCTTGCCGCCTCTGCTGCATCTGCCTCCTCCACGGTGAATCCAAATTCGCCCGCGGCTGCGGCTGCCGCCGCCTCTTCCAGCCTAGTGGCGATGCGTGTCATCTCCGCATCGGTGGTGTCGCGGGTGAGGCTATCCTTTTCGTCGGAGCGGATCGGCACTTCTACCAACCCATCGAAGAATTGCTGCACGACGTCGTCTGCAGGCTCTTGCCAAGTTGGGACAATTCCATGCGAATCGCACAGCGGCATCATTGCACAGATGCGGTCGAGCGCGGAGTTGTTGCACAGCGGAACGACACCCCCCCGGCAACCTGAACACTTCGGGATGTTGAGGGTCATACTTGAACAGCTCCTGGAGCATCGTGTTAAGCTCCAGAACAGTGAAGTTGAAGTTGAGGCCCGGCCGCAGCCTCATGATGTCTGCCTTGTTCTTGAATTCCCAGGCGGGTCTCCCCCGTTCCTGCAGGGGGGTGATGCGGCGACGAAGAAAATCTGTGCCAATAGCGCCTACAGTGAGGCCGGCAAGCCTGAGGCGTAGGATCCGGGTGACGGCAATCTTCAGCCTATCGTCTTCCGGGGCCACGTCACTCCAATCGCTGCCGCGCGCTACTGGGGTTTGGCGCCGGGAGGTAAATGGCTACGGGTTCTCCTCGTCAATCCAGCACCAGTCTGCTCTCCATTCCTCCCACTTGCCGCAGAACTCTCCTTCCAGATAAGTGTCCTTCTTGCCGGCCCTCGAGATCTGGGCGATTCCGCCGGATAAAGGCTCTCCTCTCTCTACTCGGGGCATAAAGAAGTGGCGAAAAAGGGCTACATTGGATGGACTCCGACAAAGTTTTCGCAGAGGTGTGCGAAAACTGCCATGGTCAGAACGGCATTGGGGGTGAAATCAAGGAGGTGGAACCCGTAGGTGTTCATAATGTCGCAGAAAAACTCAGAGAAAGGCGGGCAGAGCCCGCAGTAGAAGAACAAGGCGAAGAAAGGATATCCATTTGGAGCCGTCTTCCAAGTGGCGGCTGGAAGTACCTTCGTGCGCGGGTGCGCTCGCGTCTCCGTCGACCAGAAGAGGTAGTAGTTCTCCCTCAGCTCCCTTGCGGCGAGCTTGGGGGGCAAGACTGCCCGCTCCTTTCGCAGCGCCGCAAGCCGCTGCGCCTCGGTCGACTTCACAACCTTCCCCTTGTCGGCTTTCGGAGCCATGGCGGAAGTGGTGGAGGAGGTCGACGACGTTGGTGGTGCTGGTGGCGATGGGGGGCGGGGCGCTGCTCTCTTTCAGATTTGGGAAGACAAGGGAGCGGCGGAGATTTCCGAGATTGAAGCGGCAACCGGTGAATGGGCGAACTACCCCTGTTTCCCCTGCTTATAAAGAGGGAGAGGGCGGACGTTCCACATTTCCGAATAAAGAAACCACCCACGATCTCTCCCACGACGCCGCATTCAACGCGTGTCGTTCGGGGAGGGAGCGGTGGATACGGGGAAAGATACGGCGTAACCTAGACCGCGCGTGCCCGTGTCCTATTTTGGGCCTGGCCCAATAGCGCTCGGCACCGTGTATGGCCCAGGCCCGGGGGCTCCTATCGGTGTACTAGAGTAGGGGTACCTTAGTATCCCGAACTTGTGCACAGGCAGTCGCAGCATCCCGCGGCAAGGCTTGCCAGGTGACCGCCAAGGTCCTCCGTGGTTCCTTTGGAGCCATTCAAGAACAAAGTATCCAAGCCAAGGAGACAAGACCCAGGCAAGAGGAGCTAGCCGGGAAGACCAACCAAGGCAAGGCGCTTAAGGAGACAAGACCCCGGCAAGAGGAGCTTGCCGGGAAGGCCAACCAAGGCATCTCAAGGAACTTGCCGCGACGCGCCACGCGTCCCGGCAAGGCCCGGTGAGCGACAAGCTCCCGGACGCGACAAGACAACGACTGCGGCAAGGCGCTTGCCGCGGCAAGCCACCACTCTGTGCCCGCGCTCCAGCGCATCCACCAACGTGTCGCTCTGGGACCCTTCCAGGCGTACGTGGCAGGAGGCTGTGCAGCCAGGGGTGCGCGGTGGCAAGCGGCGCTGACAAGATCGCCATCATGGCGAGCGGTGGCGTCCCTGACGGTCCCTTTTGCACTATTTAGACGACGCAGATGGGCATTTAATGCCCTTGTCCCCTGCCGTCAGGGTTAGGTATGATACATTGTAGCAGGTAGCTGTACCTACCGCAGCACCTTTCCATTTTTTCCCTTGTCTATGCTGCCACCTGTCGGTGACCCCTTGAGCATATAAAAGGAGGCCCATGCGCAACGTAGAGAGGGGGGGCTGAAGAGGAAAAGGAGAACACTCACGCTCGGTCTCGTTAGCTGCTGGGGTGTACTGTAGCACTCCGCGCTCCCGAGCCAGAACTCAATACAAACCACAAAGCAGGAGTAGGGTTTCACGCATCCGTGCGGCCCGAACCTGGGTAAACTGCTCGTGTGCTTCGCCTCGATCCGCTCTTCGTGCGACCTCCACCCCCGCCGAACTGAAAGGGACTCGGTCCGCCGGTCCCATAGGTGCTCGTGGATTAGAACCCCGGCATGATCCGTTAACCCCAAAGTGACAATAATCGGGATACTTACCGGTGATGACCGTAGTTTGAGGAGTTCATGTATTCACTATGTGTTAATGCTTTGTTCCGGTTCTCTATTAAAAGGAGGCCTTAATATCCCTTAGTTTCCGTAGGGACCCCGCTGCCATGGGAGGGTAGGACAAAAGATGTCATACAAGTTCTTTTCCATAAGCATGTATGACTATGTTCGGAATACATGCCTACATTATATCAATGAACTGGAGCTAGTTCTGTGTCACCCTAGGTTATGACTGTTACATGATGAATCGCATCCGGCATAATTCTCCATCACCGATCCATTGCCTACGAGCTTTCCATATATTGTTCTTCTCTTATTTACTTTTGTGTTGCTATTGCTATCATCACAACAAAATACCAAAAGCATTGCTTTTACTACCGTTACCACTACTATCATATTACTTTGCTACTAAATACTTTGCTGCAGATATTAAGTTTCCAGGTGTGGTTGAATTGACAACTCAGCTGCCAATACTTGAGAATATTATTTGGCTCCCCTTGTGTTGAATCAATAAATTTGGGTTCAATACTTTACCCTCAAAAACTGTTGCGATCCCCTGTACTTGTGGGTTATCAAAGTGTTTCTCAGTTATGGAGGTGATAAAGAGTTCGTCGTAAAGAGTTACATCGATGCAAGCTTTGACACCAATCTGGATGACTCTAAGTCAAGTGGGAGCAATTAGCTAGAGTAGCTCCATGAAGAGCATTATAGACATATAAATTTGCAAAATACATACGGATCTGAATATGGCAGACACCATTTACTAAACCTCTCTCACAAGCAAAACATGATCGCACCTTAGAACTCACTAGGGTGTTAATCACATGGCGATGTGAACTAGATTATTGACTCTAGTAAACTCTTTGGGTGTTAGTCACATGGCGATGTGAACTATGGGTGTTAATCACATGGCGATGTGAACTAGATTATTGACTCTAGTGCAAGTGGGAGACTAGTGGAAATATGCCCTAGAGGCAATAATAAAGTTATTATTATTATATTTCCTTATTCATAATAAAGGTTTATTATTCATGCTAGAATTGTGTTGATCGGAAACTTAAATACATGTGTGGATACATAAACAAAATACCGTGTCCCTAGTGCGAGCCTTTACTAGACTAGCTCGTTGATCAAAGATGGTTAAGGTTTCCTAGCCATAGACATGTGTTGTCAATTGATAACGGAATCACATCATTAGGAGAATGATGTGATGGACAAGACCCATCTGTTAGCTTAGCATATGATCGTTCAGTTTATTGTTATTGCTTTCTTAAAGTCAATTACATATTCCTTCAAATATGAGATCATGCAATTCCCCGATACCAGAGGAATACCTTGTGTGCTATCAAACGTCACACCATAATTGGGTGATCATAAAGATGCTCTACAGGTATCTCTGAAGGAGTCTGTTGAGTTGGCATAGATCGAGATTAGGATTTGCCATTCCGTGTATCAGAGAGGTATCTCTTGGCCCTCTCAGTAATACACATCACAAGAAGCTTGCAAGAAAAATGACTAAGTAGTTAGTTACGAGATGATGTATTACGAAACAAGTAAAAAGACTTGCCGGTAACGAGATTGAACTAGGTATGAAGATACCGACGACCGAATCTCGGGCAAGTAACATACCAACAGACAAAGGTAATTACGTATTTTTCATAAGATTTGACCGATAAAGATCTTCTTAGAATATGTAGAAACCAATATGGGCATCCAAGTTCCGCTATTGGTTATTGACTGGAGAGGCTCCTCTATCATGTCTACGCCATTCTCGAACCCGTAGGGTCCGCACGCTTAACATTCATTGATGATATAGTATTATATGAGTTATGTGATTTGGTGACAGAATGTTGTTTGGAGTCCTGGATGATATCACAGACATGACGAGGAGCTCCAGAATGGTCCGGAGGTAAATATTGATATATAGGACGATGCTATTTGGTCACCGAAAAGGTTTCGAGAAATATCGGGTATGCATTGGGTCATCAAAATGGGTTTTGGGAAATCCACGGTGAGTATATGGGCCCAATGGGCCAAGGGGAGCCACACACCAGCCCACAAGTGGCTGGCGCGCCCTCTCCCTGGCTGCCGGCCTTAGGGAAGGAAAGGGGGAGTTGCCTCAAAGAAAAGGAAGGGGGGAGGACTAGCCCCTCCCACCTTCCCCTCCTAATGAGAGAAAGGAAAGGGGGGTCGCCACCCTCCCCTACCATTCCCCACACGCCTAAGAAAGGCAAGGGGGTCGCGGCTAGGGCAAGGCCCAAGGTGGCAACCGGTCCCTTGGTGGAGCCCTAGGCTGCCTTCCCTCCTCCCCACAACCTATATATATGAGAGGGAGAGAGCACCACACAACCAACGACAATCTCTTAGCCGTGTGCGGCGCCCCTCTCCACAGTTTAGTCCTCCGTCCAGTTTTACCGCAGTGCACGATGAAGCCCTGTGGGAACAAGTTCACCATCACCGTCACCATGCCGTCGTGCTTCTGGAACTCATCTAGTACATCGCCTGTCTTGTTGGATCAATAAGGCGAGGACGTCATTGAGCTGAACATGTGCTGAACGTGGAGGTGCCGTACATTTGGTACTTGATCAATTGGATTGCGAAGGTGTTCGACTACATCAACCATGTTGTTAAACACTTCCGCTTTACAATCTACGAGGGTACGTAGACATACTCTCTCCTCTCGTTTCTATGCATCTCCATGGATAGATCTTGCGTATGCATAGAAATTTTTTGTTTTCCATGCAACGTTCCCCAATAGTAGCTCACTTCAAGTGACAACCACCACGACAAGATGAATGTTTAAAATAGATTTTATTCCTTTAAATTGAGGCCAGTTGATCAGGATGAGCGCATGGTCAGTGTTGCAATACTATGGTTCAACCGAAGCCATGCTATGAATTTATAATTGCTATAGAAGTAATTTTAGTCCTTTGAGGCCCTGTTTGTTTGGCTTGGGTTGTGAGTTTATAACTTTTATAACTACTACAAAAGGAATTTTGGGGCAGCCATTCTCTCAATGGCTTGTGTTAAGGATCCATCACATATATGTTTAAGTACACATGATCTCCATTTTCACTTTAGTATATGTGCTCTTTTTGTATATGTATCAACTCTCCACCTTTTGTACTTCATCCCAGATGAGTTTGATTTTTATACATTGTATCTCTGAATTACTTAGTACCATATATGCACCTTGTTGTGGTATTCAGGTCTCCTATCATTAGAAGGTAGCCGCACTTTATCCTGACCAATGTCCTTCAACCTCTGGTAATTCACTGTTTAGTGTGCCCGCCATCTCTTTCTGTTAATGTCTAGTATTCTTATACTATTTTTCGGACGGATGGTCATTGTTACTTTTATGCAGACATATAATTTTTTTTAAGAAACCAAATGCTTGTTATGTTATGTTTAGTCCCTCCTCTGATTTGTGCATGAAACTAGGTGCATGTTATTATGATATGTATTATTTTGAATAATAATCTAAATAGGTCCAAGCAAACAGTAGAGCAATTAACTGTCTATGCATAGTATTGAACCATAAAAGGTTAGTGTTTAGTAGGTTTTGTCTACCAGGCGGGAACTGTAGGAGAATTAGAATGAATACCATATGCAAAAATACTACTCCCTATGTAACTATGCAATCTAATTGCCTATCAACAAATAACCAAAAAAGATTAGGATAGTTTACATTGTTTACTTTAGAAAGGAGGAAAATTGTAAAAAAATGTAGTATGAAGTATTATGACATTTTCAAATTGCTAGGGATTGTGTCAGTGGGGAGGCACTAACGACAAGGTGAGCCAATATCGAGGAGACGCCATGGACACCCCCCAGAAACCACCGCAGGGGAGGAATGTGGGGTACACATCTCCATGGGAATGAGCCGAGCAGCAGTGGACGCAATTGTCACCGGTGGGAAGCCAGGCATCTGCGAGCGTGATGGAGCCACACCTCTCATGGGAAATAATATGACAGTGGCAGCGGCTGTCAGCAGACATGTATCTTCTCCTAAGGCTGTGGCGGTCAGCTTGGTTTGGCATGTGTCGAGAGGAAGGGGAAAGATATAGGAGAAGGACTAGAGGCTATTTTTAACGACTATGGGGAATGCGACGTGTCAATCATTTCAAGGGCATGGTAGTGTTGCTCAATATCGGTTGGTATTGAGATTCATTTCCACAACTCAATTCAGAGGCCATCAAAACAGTCGTATTCAGGAGGCTCAATACCAATTCCGAAATCTGAGCCTCGAAACAAGCATCCAAATGGGGCCTTAGGCTGTTATTTTTATGTGTGATTTCAATCCTTGGGTAAGTGCCTTTGTATGGCTAGAGCCATCATCTCTCATACAATGCTAAAACAGGAAAACGAGAAGACTTTAGTATTTTTGGTGTATAACATTGAAAAATTGTTTTGAGAAACCACTGAATTTGTCATGTTTTTGAGGTGGGAGTGTCAAATGCTGCAAGCCATCCGAATTTGGTGAAAGAAAACTAAAGAGGAATTGGAGCAGGGTGATAACATAGCAAAGCGACATGATGAACAAAGAGTTGAATCCAAGAGGCTAGTTTCATTTGTTGTCCCGTGGCAATGCATGGGTGTTTAATTATTAACATACTAGTGGGTTCTCTATCCACACTTGTCATATTCATAATTCAGGCTGCATCCCACCAATATTCAGTTAGCCACGATGACATGGTGGAAATCACAAAAGAATAGTATGTCCTGCTCGAAAACAATCTCCATTACCAGATACATCACTACAAATGCAGGGAATGGTGAATCAAAATAGCAGGCCGATGGTGCCACAAGAATTAAATCAAGTTCAAATGTTGTATACAAAAACATGAACAAAACCCTTTACCGATTATATAACATCACTTCCACCAAGGTGGTTGGCAGTCCTCATCACTATGTGGCCTAGATGCCCGGTGACGTATCACTTTTGTCCAGATTCTGCCCGGGCCCTTGCTCGGGCCTGGTAAACTCTTCTTTCATTTGTCACTCAGAAAGTACCAGCAGATTGTGCTTTGTAGAGACCCCGGAAGAACACCATCCATGAGGGGAATGCAAGGTGTTGACTTGCTAGTCTTCATGTCAAAGACCATGCCCTGATCCCTACCCCTCCCACCAATCCAGTACACACAATTAGCCTTGAGTCCCGGAACGCCTTCTGCGTATATTGACACTGAATTGTTCCTCCCAATAAACACCGAGTATCCCCTTAAGTCGTACACAATGTCCCAACATGGTCGGCGGTGGGGGTCATACCTCAGACCAAATATTTCATCATGTTCTATATGACATCGACCCCCTTCTTGCAACTGCAAAGTGACTGTGCATGATGCATTCCTCCAGATTTGGTACAGGTTACCATCGCAGAACACGAGGTTCTTGACACTAGTGAAAGTTGAGATTGTGTTGTATGGCGGGGCAAAACTGGTGGTTGCGTCAAACGATAGTTTGCTTCCCATAGATGACAACAATGACTTAATGGTGGCCGGCGCATTTAGATCCGGTCTTGTCCCATGCATCTGGATGATTTTCCTATTATGCACTGCAGGATATATTGATGTTTTGCCCTCGAGGATGATAGGTTCCCGGTGGTGGCGCTGCGGAAGGAAGAGTACATGGACGTCTCCAAACCGAGTGAGGAAGTAGACCCTACCATTTTCGTGGTAGAGGAGGTCGACGAACTGGTCTCCAACAGTGAGGTGGATGGGGTCAAGGACGGACCACCTCCTGGCCCCTGCGGTGACGTAGGCAACCCTATCGATGTCACATATCACAGCAGCCACGAAGTTGTCAGTGGCAGGGTTGGGAGCAAAGACAATCTTGGAGACGAGGCGGCTGTCATAGACAAGCGGGGGTAGGAGGATCTCGGCGGCCGTGATGGGGTGGAAGAGGCTGAGTAGGCTACGGACATCATCGATGTGAACGGAGAGGGCGAGCCATCCGCTACAGTAGCCGAGACAGGTCCTGACTGATGGGATGGTGGTGAGAATGAAGGAGCGGCGTGCGGCAGGGCAGAGCTAGCCCGAAGGGATGTCTTTGAGCTTGAAGGACCAACCCGTGAGGATTGAGGTTGCGGTGGTACGACGCTTGATGGTAGAGGCGGTGCAGCGCTTGGCAGGGTCGTCGTTGTGGTTGATAAGCAGTGATGGCGATGGCGGCGCAAGCATGTGATGCCATGTCGGGCAGGCACCCCGCGCACTCACGTAGCACTTGAGGTCATCAAGGCCGTCGGCGATGCGGCAGACAAGCTCCGGTGGCAGGTCCTTCCAGGCCGGGCATGGTGGGGCTAGGATTTCGGCGAGGTTGAAAAATTTCTAAATAAATAATGAGGGGCTCTCGCTCACACAAACAAAGAAAGAAAGAGAGAAGATGTGTGCCCTGGCTTACAATGGACACCTTTTGAAGCGTTCGACTGAGCCAGAGAAACATGCATGCAAAAAACTGCTTCGAGAAATTGCGGTAATAGCCCTATTTTCTGCTTTTTTGGTAAGTCATGATTTGCTTCCACCAAATCAATGTAAATTTAATTAATGGTTACTAAAATAATTAAATTTTGTTTTCCTTGGTAAGTCGTGATTGCTTCCTGTTTTCTCTATTACTTTTGGTAAATTGTGATTGCCTGAAATAGACATATACTCCCAAAGTCCCAAATTAGTTGACTCAGATTTGTGTAAATACAGATGTATCTAGACACGTTTTAGTGTTTGATACATCTGTTGGGGATATAACTATTGAGTATAAACCGCCCAGGAGGGGCCGGGTTATACTCATAGTGGTTTACTCTTATTGAAGCCCATGAAGACAAGGAATATGGTGCTTCATGGTGGGGATTAACAAGAAGGACCAAAGCCCAAAGGCGGATTTCTGTTGTTCTTTTACATGAGTTTCTGATTACCTTGGTAATCCGGCTATCAAGCCCATATTATAAGAGCACAGCTTTGTTACCTCGGTAATCCGGCTATCAAGCCCATATTATAAGAGCACAGCTCTGTTACCTTGGTAATCCGGCTGTCAAGCCAACATCACAAGATCACTTGGGGGCTTGGTCGTATTTGAACCATAGCTACACCTCTTGATCGGGGTAAGACCACCAGGGAAATCACTATGGGACTTGGTCGTATTCGAACCATAGCTACACCTCTTGATAGGCATAAGGCCACCAGGGAAATCACTTGAGGGCTTGGTCGTATTCAAACCACAGCTACACCTCTTGATAGGCATAAGGCCACCAGGGAAATCACTTGGGGGCTTGGTCGTATTCGAACCATACCTACACCTCTTGATAGATATAAGGCCACCATGGAAATCACTTGGGGGCTTTGGTCGTATTCGAACCATCGCTTTACCCTCTTGATCGTTGTAACACCACAATTATGACTACTTCATACTTTTTTGATTTTTTTTCTTCAGTTTATAATGCTTTATGAGTGTAATTTATTTATGCTATTTAAACTTGGTCTGGGCCCATTCATAAACCGGCAATAGCTGAGGAATATCAATATTCAAATTATGGGTTATCACCCTTATTATACTACCTTGTTGATCCAGCAGTGTGATAAAATATCACAGGTATGATATCTTTCATATTTGGTTACTCTTAAGTACAGCCTTGGTTATAAACCCAGGTTATATGTCGGGCATTATGACCCGTCCGGCGGTAAACCGCCAGGACACTTTACACTTGTTTTATGTAGAAACAGGTTGAATAAAGCGGCTAAAGGTCATAAGCAGACCTAGCATAATCATGACAGATTAATAGTGTCATGCAAAGTGAATATGCACGTTGGCATAAGAAGACCAAGTATTTAAACTAGCCTATTACAAGGCGCTTTGATGCCTCAAAGGATAATTGTTTTCAACAAGTATTGCAGTATGCAAAAGGTTAAATCGGCCTCCGGATCATGACTCTTCGCCGGGCTGCCTTGACGGATGTGGATCATCTTGCACCGGTTCATCCTCCTTCTCTCCACCCAACGGCTGGAAGTCAATGGTTTCCCAGTCGATTCTAGTTAGAGCCTTGAATACAGCTTCATCGCTTATAAGAGTGGAGGGGTCAACATCAGGGGCGTAGGTATGCTTACGGATTGGTGGGATAAGATTTTCCACGTCATGAGTTGGTGCATTAACCTGTTTGTTGTCAGCGTCATAAATCGACTGGTAATGAGAAAGACCTGTCTCTTCAGCCAATTTGCTCGCTAATGGGCGCAGTTCCTTCGTCAAAGCTCGGAGATCATCATTGTTAAAATCTGACCCGTCCTCCTACAATAGCCGGGTCAAGATCTGGAATCCATGCTTTAGCCGGATTAGCGCAGTTAGAGCACCTACCCTTGCAGATGATCTTTTTAACTCCTCAAACCGGGCAAGCTGCATTGACAGCTCTCCAATGTGTCCTTGATCAAGGTTGGGGCAGTTTGTTATGAGAGGCAGTGCAAATGATCCGTTGTGTGCCGGAATATAATTGCTCTATAAGAGTATAGGCAGCCTTCAATTTCTTCTGCATATTAGAGCCCAGATGGGTAATGCGAGATCCTACATCATTACACACATTGATAAACCGACAATTCATAGGATAATACATGTTAACAGCAGATAATAAGGGTACTTACCAAACACAGCAGTGGTCATGGCATGGATTTGCCACTTCAAGCCAGTCAATTCTTCTGCTACCAGATTAAGAGTTGTTTCAGCATCCTCCACCCGCTTTAGCAGAGTTGCTTTTTCAGCGTCCCACCCTTCCCATTCACTTTTAAAGCTTTCCTTCAGTTGTTCCATGGCTGTTAAAGCGCTAGTCATCTCTTCTTTAGCCTTGTAAGTTTCTGCTTGCTGGGACTAGATATTTTCTTGAAGGTTGGCGATCTGAGATTCCTTTTTGTTCATATCAGCCTACAAGAGACATTTAATGAGTTGGTAGTGCATATTTGAATTCCCAAGCACATAACAAGTCATACACTTGGCACTTGGGGGCTAATGCATCTTACTTCTTGTCAACTGACATTTTAAGTCCCAAGCACATAAGAAGTTATACACTTGGCACTTGGGGGCTAATGCATATTTGCTCAAGTCAGGGTTATGGATTTTTCCTCATCAATCGGATTGCAAAGATGATTATCAAGAATTTTATAAGCTTCATGACAGAAAGGTACCGACTCATCCTAAAGGTATAAACAGGTCCCTGGGGGCTACGCAAGCAAAGTTAAATATTGTTCTGCTACAAGTCCCGGTTCACATTAACATTATGAACCGGCCCTTGGGGGCTACTGGAATTGATAATCTAAGCTGGGCATAAGGAAAGAAAAGCTTATGCAGAGTGAGTGATATTTACCTCATAACGCTCCTTCATTAGGCCCACTAAACCGGTTTCATAGTCGCGGCTTGTGTACAGGCGGTTTAAGAATCCAGAATGAATGTCTTGGGCATTGAGGTGGGCATAGCTTGATAAATCTGTTTTCCACTTGCCCGTGTCCATAGCAGAAAGTTCTTCCTTGGCACTATGGTTTGATAAAGCGATAGGATTTCCAGGGGTGGTGTGGCCAACGCCGGTAATCATAATATCATCTATATTGTCATCAAGAGTTTTTGTTGGACTTGGCGGTTTATTAGCCGTTTTTGCTAGGCTTGGCGGATCAGCAGCTTGACTCGTCGGATCTGTCTCCATTGGCTCAACAAAAGTATCCTCGACTTGAGGTATCGAATCATCCAAGTTAGCATTAGCATTTGGGTCCAGTGGTTCTAGGTCTTCTCCGGTTCAGTGGCCGGATTATCATCAGTCGGTGTATTCAATTTGGCCTTTTTCCTGGGCCTAGCTTTGGGTCTGAAATGAATGGAAATAAAGGTTAGTAGATTAACCAGGTGCAAGGGATAAAGAGCTAAGTGTAGTATGCTTACCCAGGAACAATCTTAAGGGCAGGAAGTTGTGTCCCTGTTGATTCTCCAAAGGATGAATGGGAAGTTCCCTGGTAGTTTGAGTCGGATTGATTAAGACGTTGCCAAAAATAACCAGCCTTGGGATAAAATGTGTCAGGAATGGATGAAACCTCAGGTCGGTGTTTATGAACCGGCATGCTCGGTAAACCGGACGAAGTAACCACCTGGCCACTATCCCGGGTTGTGCGGCGAGCTTCATGCTGTTGTTTCTTCAAAAGAAAGTTTGGATCCAGATAAGCTAGAGGGTGTGAAAATTTTACTTTCCAGTTTGCTTGACGGGTTTTCTGTGTTGGCTGAGGATCTAAACCGGAGGAAAGAATTATTACCTCTACAACATCAGCCCGGCTAGCTTCAGCGTCATCCTGATAATGGTCATTGTCAATGAGGTGTATGAAAAATGAACCAAGAGAATCAAGTTCTACCTCTGATTCTGGGTTGTCAAGATCTTCGTCGAGGTTCAGCTTGGTGGATTCAGCTACTTTCTTCTTGACAGGTTTTTTGACGACCTTTGTCTTGGGTCGAGGGGTCTTGGCCAATTTATCCTGAGGTTTCTTCTTCCAAAATGGGTCGTCACCCTGTTAAAAGATTGGAAAAGGTTATAAGGAAGAATTAAGAATGTCAGGTTCAAATAGGAGTTAAGCAATTCTTACAGCTGGCGGTTTATTCGAAACGCAGAAGGGACTTAGCCCTGTTTTTCTACAGACAGCCACCGATTCATCCAGTATCTTTTTAACAGCTTCAGTGATTTCAGCGTTAGTTAACTGAATGTGAGTGTGCCGTTGAGGGTCTTTTGAGTCCCTTGTGTACTCGCACATTAAACCGGGGCGACGGCTTAAAGGCAAAATACCCCAAGATATCCAGCAACAAACAAAGTCAATTCCTATTAAACCGTTAGCCATAAAGGCTCTAAGCTTTGCAAGTTGTGGTGCATATTTGGCCCATTCTTTTGTAGTCAACCTTTGGGGAAATGGATGTGTATTGGTAAGTCGGTGAGCATGATAACCCGGCAGAGGATTCTCATCATCAGGGGAAGTATCCTTGCAATAGAACCAAGTTTGGCTCCAATCCTTAGGGTGACAATGATGCTTGGTGTGAGGGAAGCTGATGTCTTTCCTTTCTTGAATTGAAATGCTGCCAAGTTCAGTATTGGGCCCGTCTACAAATTCAGTTCGGCAGTTTAAATAGAAAAAGTCCCAGAACAGTTCAACGATCGGTTCTTCTTGCAGATAAGCCTCGCAAAACACTTGAAAATTACAAATATTGGACACAGAGTTAGGTCCAATATCTTGAGGGTGGATTTGGAAGCTAGCAAGTACATCACGAAATTTTTTTGATCCAGGAGGTTTAAAACCACGGCTTAGATGATCAACAAACACAACTATCTCTCCATCCTTGGGTGTAGGAGGATTTTCTGGACCGGGGGCTCGCTAGTGAATTTCACTCTGTTTTGGTAAAGCGCCAGTTATAACACATCCTTTCAGATCTTCTTCCGTAATCCGAGATGGAACCCAGTTACAAGCATAAAAAGTCTTGGCCATTTCTTGGACAACATGAAGGAAGGTTTGTGCCGGTTTAAGATTCATGGTTGACAAGCATAAAGCGTTGCAGGTTAAGAGACAAAAGGTATTCAGGCATGCAAGATTGTTAAACCAGAGGTTGATGCTATTATAAATGATAAAGTGATTGGCGGTTTACAAGGGGACTGATGGTATATGACGGGTTATCATTTTCTAAGGTTAAACCGCCTATATTGATATAAAGAGTATAGATCTGAAGCCAAAAAATAACTAAGTGAGGAACAAGTTTCATAGTTTCACATTAGAATTTCAGATCTACCGCATGTCAGGAAAAGGAAAGTATTTAGACCTAAAGGTTGATGCTTAAGCAGTTCATGAAGTTCCAGGTCGGGCTTTTCTACACAAAAGAGATAATCCGATGGAAAAAGAAGGACTATCATTGCTACCGCATAAGGATATATCAGGTTTGGAATCTATCATGTAGGCTATGATGAAGAACAAGGGAAGAACACCATGAAACTTTCATGAGCCCGTGCGAACCCTAAACGGATCTATAGAGAAGAAGAAGAACTTACCAAAACTATGGAATGGCGGAGGTGCGTGAGCAGGGTCTAGTCCGAACAGGTCGATGCAGCGGCCAAAGTCGAAGCAGAGGTGAAGTCCGACGGCGGTGGCGGAGCTCGAGCGCTGGGGCGACGCTAGGAAGACGACGAGACGGAGAGGCACGAGGGGAAAAGTGAAAATGACCCTCGGCCCTATTTATAAGGTGAATGGATAAGTGGTAGGCGTGAAAATCGAGGAGGTTGAAAAACGGATATGCAGACATGCGGACGCCTCGATTTTCAGAGATCCCTTAAAGGAGATACATTAAAAGATTTGGGTTATGTGTAAAGTTAATAGTGGATGACGTCGCGGTGGGTTATCATGGTCTTGGAAGATGACGTCACGGCGGTTTACAAGATTTTTGTGAAGATATTGAAGAAGGAATTTTTCTAAGTGCTGAAGATTGACATGAACAAGTTCAAATCAACCTGGTGCCTAATGTTGGGGATATAACTATTGAGTATAAACCGCCCAGGAGGGGCCGTTTATACTCATAGTGGTTTACTCTTATTGAAGCCCATGAAGACAAGGAATATGGTGCTTCACGGTGGGGATTCACAAGAAGGCCCAAAGTCCAAAGGCGGATTAGGGCCCGTAGAGGTAAACCGCCATATGGTGTGTAACTTGTGTTGTAAGATAGGAAAGGGTAGAAACCGAGCCGGACATGTTTATGAGCCGGCCAAGATTCTGTAAACCGCCGGGCGTCAACCTATGTATATAAAGGGACGACTCGACGGCAGTTCAAGGATAGAAACAACAACAACTCGAGAGCCAGGCAAAGCATATTCGCTCCTTGGTCATCGAAACCCTAGCAATCCCGTCACAACTGGAGTAGGCTTTTACCTTCACCGTAAGGGGCCGAACCAGTATAAACTCCTTGCGTCCTTTGTTCCGCTTTAACCCCTTTAAGCTAACTACATTGCGATGGCTCCACGACTAAGTCCTCACACTAGGACATCTGTCGTGACAAACCCACGACAACATCTGTATCTGAATAAATCTAAGTCAACTAATTGGGGATGGAGGTTGTATGAAAGATTAATGCTTTCCAGAAATTACAGATTTGCTTCCAACAAACAACTAAAATGTTTTTCCCTTGTAGCACTAGGGTGGCATGGACACTTTAATTTTGGCCAACGCTCAGTGTGGGACCACCAACACGCTTGGTCGTCACCGTGTGGGCCGTCCGTTGCGAGTCATGTGGATTGTTTCAAGCTTTGCCCTAGCTCCCCAACTATATCTCCCGTAGGTCCCTCAAAAAACCTAAGGTGGAAAAACATTATTGAAAGTAACATGGTTTGTTGCCGAAGTAACATCCCACACATCAAGCAGCAGTGTGCCATCCGCTCCTCTGCCAGCACATCAAGGTCCACATGACTCGTCCCTCGCATCTAGCGGCTGGTGATGGCTCGTGTCCGCGTCAGTATTTCCCCGAAGAGGAAGGGATCATGCATCACACTTACGGTAGGTATTTCCGTCAATGATGAAACCAAGGTTATCGAACCAGTATGAGAACCAAGCAACACTATGTAAATGGTACCTACACACAAAGAACAAATACTTGCAACCCCACGCGTAAGAGGGGTTATCAATCCCTCTTGGGTAAAATCAATCCCTCTTGGGTAAAAAGATAGATTGGTTTGTAGTAGATTGCATAAATAGATCTCGCGGAAACAGATTGCAGCAATGTATTTTTGGGTTTTTGGAATAATAGATCTAAAAACAAAAAAATAGATCTCAAAGGAAAATATGATAAAGAATAGACCCGGGGGCCATAGATATCACTAGTGGCTTCTCTCAAGAAAAATAGCATACGGTGGGAAAGAACACCGCAGGACCGAGCTCATCACAAAGCACCTCTTCCCATGGCAAGAAAATCAATCTAGTTGGCCTAACTAAACCAAAGATTCGATGAAGAAATATGAGGCTATAAGTAATCATGCATATAAGAGATCAAAACTCAAATAACTTTCATGGATAAAATAGATCTGATCATAAACTCAAAGTTCATCGGATCCCAACAAACACACCGCAAAAAGAGTTACATCAAATAGATCTCTAAGAGACCATTGTATTGAGAATCAAAAGAGAGAAAAAGGAAGCCATCTAGCTACTATCTACGAACCCGTAGGTCTACAATGAACTACTCACGCATCATCGGAGAGGCACCATTGAGGATGATGAACCCCTCTGTGATGGTGTCTAGATTTGATCTGGTGTTTCTGGAACTTGCGGCAGCTGGAATTGTGTTTCATAGACTCCCCTAGGGTTTTTGGATTTTTGGGGTATTTATAGAGCAAAGAGGCGGTGTGGGAGGCGACCGAGGTGGGCACAACCTACCAGGGCGCGCCTGGGCCCCCAGGCACGTCCAGGTGGGTTGTGCTCCCCCCCCCCCCGGAGCCCCCCTTTGGTACTACTTTGGCCCAACGTGTGTCTTCAGGTCCAGAAGAAATCTCCAAAAAGTTTTGCTGCATTTGGACTCCGTTTGGTATTGATTTTCTGTGAAGTAAAAAACAAGCAAAAAAACAACAACTAGCACTGGGCACTATGTCAATAGGTTAGTCCCCAAAAAATGATATGAAGTTGATATAAAAAGATTATAAAACATTCAAGAATGATAATATAACAACATGGAACAATAAAAAATATAGATATGTTGGAGCCGGATCAGCATCCCCAAGCTCAATTCCTGCTCGTCCTCGAGTAGGTAAATGATAAAAACAGAATTTTTGATGTGGAATGTTGCCTAACATGTTCATAGAATATTATTTTATTTTGTAGCTTGGACATATGGACTTTTATATGGTTCAAAGCAATAGTCTAGTTTTGACATGAAGATTTCAATACTCAAGCATATCAACAAGCAACCATGTCTTTCAAATATCAACACTAAAGCAAGTTATCCCTAGCCCATTATGCTCAATCATTGATCCATTCATGAAACACACTCGCATATTAGCTACACCCAATACTCAAGTACGATCATAGTGCCCCTTAGTTGGTGCTTTATAAGAGAAGATGGAGACACAAATAAAAATAAAAATTGCATAAAGTAAAAAAAGAAAGGCCCTTCGTAGAGGGAAGTAGGGATTTGTAGAGGTGCTAGAGCTCAAAGCAAAAAAATAGAGATAAAACATTTTTGGTGGCATGCTTTTCCTGTCAACGAAAACGATCGACTAGTTCCCAATACTTTCCATGCTAGATATATCAGAGGTGATTCCCAAACAGAAAATAAAGTTTATTCCTTTTTCCAACATACTTTTACATTCCACGACTAGCCGTATCCACGGGTACCGTCCATACCAAAACTTTCCAAGGAATTTATTATTTGACAACATAAAGTAAATTCATTTTTCATTTCGGGACTGGGCATCCCTAATACCTTTGTCGTACTCTCGTGTAATGACAAGTGAATAAACACTCATCTTGAGAATAACACATCTAGCATGGAAAAATATCAGCCACCCCCGACCATTTAATGAGCGGTGCGAGCACACAAAAAGAAAATTACTTTGAAAATTAGAGATGGCACATACAAATTTGCTTAGAATGGCACGGAAATATTGCATATAGGTAGGTATGGTGGACTCATATGGGAAAACTGGTTTGAAGGGTTTTGGAAGCACAAGTAGTATTTCCACTTAGTACAAGTGAAGGCTAGCAAAAAATTGAGAAGCATCCAACCTAGAAACAAAAAATCACATAAGCAAGCATTAAGCATAACTAACACCAAACAATGCACCACAAGTAGGATGTAATTTCATTGGATAACTATTGACTTTCGTGCTTGGGAATCACAAACCTTAACACCAATATTCTTAATAAAGCATAATTACTCACCAACATGACTCACATATCACTATCATCATATCGCAAAACTATTACAAGGAATCAAGTTTATTTTGTCCAATGATCTTCATGAAAGTTTTTATTATATCCCCCTTGAATATCTATCACATTGGGACTAATTTTCATATGTTGCTTTTGATATGCTCAAACAAATTTAAGTGAAGAACATGAGCATAAATATTTCTTCTCTCAAAATAATTTAAGTGAAGCATGAGAGAATTTCTTCAAAATTTTACTAACTCTCAAATAAATTTAAGTGAAGCATGAGAGCATTTCTTCAAAAATATTAAAGCACACCGTGCTCAAAAAGATATAAGTGAACCACTAGAGCAATTCTATAGCTCAAAAAAATAAGTGAAGCACATAGAGCAATTCTAGCAAATCATAGCATAATTTTGGCTCTCTCAAATAGGTGTGTCCAACAAGGATATATAGATGACACAAACTAAAAAGCAAAACAAGCAAAGACTCATATAATACAAGACGCGCCAAGCAAAACTCATGATATGTGGTGAATAAAAATATAGCTCCAAGGAAAATACCGATGGTCATTAGAAGAAAGAGGGGATGCCACTTGGGGCATCCCCAAGATTAGTTGATTGTTCCTTTTTGGATAATAACTTTGGTTCCATGAGGCATCCCCAAGCTTAGGCTCTTCTTACTCCTTATTCCTTCATCCATCATGATCTCACCCAAAACTTGAAAACTTCAATCACACAAAACTCAACAAAACCTTCATGAGATCCATTAGTATAACAAAGCAAATCACCACTCTAAGTATTGTTGCCAACCCATTCATATTTTATTTTTCATTATATCTACTGTATTCCAACTTTACTATGGCTCATACCCCCCGATAAAGTCCATAGATTCATCAAAATAAACACGCAATGCAAAGAAAATAGAATCTCACAAAAACAGAATAGTCTGTAGGAATCTGAAAACTTCGAATACTTCTGTAACTCCAAAAATTATGAAAAATTAGGAGAACGTAGGCAATTTGTATATCAATCTTGTGTGAAAACTTCATAATTTTATCGCACTTCTGTGATTTGTTAAAATTGTTTTACTGGGCTCAAAAGTTTCTATTTTTCAACAAGATCAAATCAACTATCACCCAACATGATCCCAAAGGCTTTGCTTGGCACAAACACTAATTAAACATGAAAAACACAATCATAATAGTAGCATAATTGTGCTAGCACTAAAGAACAAAAATAAAAAGCAAAAACAAATTTTATTCATTGGGTTGCCTCCCAACAAGCGTTATCATTTTATGCCCCTAGCTAGGCATAATGCAATTATCTAAGTATTGTCATCTTTGGTTTCTGCAACTTTTGTAAGGGCCTTTTCAAACCCGGGAGACTCTTTATGCTTCCCAAGATTTTAAGGAAAAGAGACCATCTTGAGATCCAAAATATCCAAACGTTTATTGCAAAGAGTAGTCAAGGTATTCATTCGATTGAGGTTCCCCTGATATGTTTCATAGGTTCATTGTATTTTTGTAACTCAACCAAATGTTTTTGAAAATCACTCAACTTGTTCAAAATTTAAGCTCCTTCTTGAATAAAAGAAATCCCCTTTTTGGTAGGCGGAATTCCCCAAATCCCTTCTAGGATCTCATAAGCGGTATTAGCATCAAGCTCAATAAAATTCCCCTTCGCGACAAAATCCAAAAGTTGTCTATGATGCAAGGCTAAACCTATATAAAAATTCCGAAGCAAAATCTTTGTAGCCCCTTTTAGATTGCAAATGTGATAAGATTCCATTAGCATATACAAAGCATCTCTCAAATTTTCTCCTTGTCTCTTCTTGAAGTATAAAACTTCAAAATCCAGTGACAAAGGAGGAGTGGTCATGCTAGCCATAGCAACAAGATCACAAGCAAAAAACACAGATCTGACGAGAAAAACGGAGAGCAAAAAAAGGGCGAATAAAATGGTAATTTTTTGTGAAGTGGGGGAGATGAAAACAAGAGGCAAATGGCAAATAATCTAAAATTGCAAGGAGATGAGATTTGTGATTAGGAACCTGATATATGTTGATGATGTCTCCCCGGCAACGGCGCCATAAATCCTTTCTTGATGACTCATGTCTGCATCGGTATTTCCCCGAAGAGGAAGGGATGATGCAGCACAACTACGGTAAGTATTTCCCTCAGTGATGAAACCAAGGTTACCGATCCAGTAGGAGAACCAAGCAACACTATGTAAATGGTACCTACGCACAAATAACAAATACTTGCAACTTGACGTGTAAGAGGGGTTGTCAATACCTCACGGGTAAAAAGGTAGGTTGGTTTGTAGTAGATTGGACAAATAGATCTCGTGCAAACGCAAAATCAAATAAATAACAAAAAGAATGTAGCAAGATATTTTTGGGTTTTTGGAATAATAGATCTGAAAACAAAAGCAAATAAAAATAGATCTGAAAGGAAAATATGATAAAGAATAGACCCGGGGGGCCGTACATTTCACTAGTGGCTTCTCTCAAGAAAAATAGCATATGGTGGGTAAACAAATTACTGTTGGGCAATTGATAGAACTTCAAATAATCATGACGATATCCAGGCAATGATCATTATATAGAACTACTGCAGGTTGCTGCTAACGTGACACTACGATCAGAGACCCTTCAACAAAACTGTTTGTGATGCAATAATCGCAAATGGTGGTGTAAAATAACTGTCAAAAAAAGTGCAAAACATTTGTGATGATGGATGCATCAAACATGGTTCAAATTTTAGTTGGGTGAGCGATGCAGGGCATACGGTTCAGTTCAATTAACTGTTTGCAATGTGGCAGAACAAAAGAAATGAGCAGCCAGATGAAGGCATGTGCGATATACAGCTTATGGTTCACTCGGATGAACTGTTTGTGATTAGGCAACACGACAGAAACGGTCAGCCAGATCAAGGTGTGTGCGATATATGGCATACGGTTCACTAGGATGAAATTTTTTCGATTAGGCAACGCAACAAAAATTGTTCAACCAGATCAAGGTGTGTGCAATGGAGGGCATACTGTTCATTCCGATAAATTGTTTGTCTTGAGCCAAGAGAATAGAAACGTTTCACATAAACAAGATGTGTGTAATACACGGAAAACATCTAATTACATAGGTGGCTAATACACACATGACATTTCCACACACCAAAGTAAACTATTTACATGTGTAATTAACTAGGATAAACGATCATCTGATTATCATCTTCTTCTTGTGCTAGCTCGATGTTCCTTCTATGCTAAGTTTCCATTAATTGATGGCATTTTATGAACACGCCACCATTTCCCCCCATTTTCTCACCGGTCTCCCGCCACCTAGCGATATTGCGCATAAACCTAGGCGGCGCGCGATGCACGGAGGCAACAAGCGCAGCCTGTAGCACATCCACCTTTTCCAAGCATGCCAACCCACCAAAGCGCCGCCTCTGCCATCAACCTCGTCGACGAGGAAAACAACCATGCACCACGGCCCGTCGAGGCCGAGGCGCTCCCCGGCAATGCGATGGACGACACCGTGATGCGCGTCATTACCAGGGTTGAGTAGACCCTTGGAGCATGGAACATCAGTGCCGCAGATCAAGATAGGCATGTCAGCACCGACAGGCTGCAGCTCGCAGCACAACATGATCGATGGCGCGCCGCAGAGCAACCTAGGAGCGTCCGCGCCGATAGGCTGCGGCTCGCCGCATGGCAAGACCGTTAGAGCGTCCCCGAGCGAGAGGCGCGACGCTGTCGGTGTCAAAACCGACGGATCTCGGGTAGGCGGTCCCGAACTGTGCGTCCAGGATCGATGGTAACATGAGACGAGGGACACGGTGTTTACCCAGGTTTGGGCCCTCTTGATGGAGGTAATACCCTACGTCCTGCTTGATTGATCTTGATGAATATGGGGATTACAAGAGTTTATCTTCCACGAGATCATTGTAGCTAAATCCTAGAAGTCTAGCATGTATGATTGTTGTCTACGGCCTAAACCCTCCAGTTTATATAGACACCGGAGGGGCCTAGGGTTATACAAAGTCGGTTATAGAGAAAGGAAATAATACATCCGGACGCCTAGCTTGCCTTCCACGCAAAGGAGAGTCCCATCCGGACACGGGAGGAAGTCTTCTGTCTTGTATCTTCATGGACCAACAGGCTGGCCCATGTCCCACAGGCCGGACGCACAAGGACCCTGTCGGTGTCAAAACCTGCGGATCTCGGGTAGGGGTCCCGAACTGTGCGTCTAGGCCGGATGGTAACAGGAGGCAAGGGACACGAAGTTTTACCCAGGTTCGAGCCCTCTTGATGGAGGTAAAACCCTACGTCCTGCTTGATTAATATTGATGATATGGGTAGTACAAGAGTAGATCTACCACGAGATCGGAGAGGCTAAACCCTAGAAGCTATCCTATGGTATGATTGTTGTTCTTTATGTTGTCCTACGGACTAAAACCCTCCGGTTTATATAGACACCGGAGAGGGTTAGGGTTACACAAAGTCGGTTACAATGGTAGGAGATCTACATATCCGTATCGCCAAGCTTGCCTTCCACGCCAAGGAAAGTCCCTTTCGGACACGGGACGAAGTCTTCAATCTTGTATCTTCATAGTCCAGGAGTCCGGCTGAAGGTATAGTCCGGCCATCCAGACACCCCCTAATCTAGGACTCCCTCAGTAGCCCCCAAACCAAGCTTCAATGACGATGAGTCCGGCGCGCAGATTGTCTTCGGCATTGCAAGGCGGGTTCTCCTCCAAATTTCGTGTACCTGTTGAATAAATTCCGGTTTCTTGTAAATGTTGCGCTCCTTGGCTTCTACGCCCAATAATGGTCGTCTCCCATGTGTCAAACAAATATGAAAAGTCTGAGTGTTTTTACATCCACACCCCTAGCCGCGTAAATGAGCCGCCCATTTAAGGGGACGAGGATTTAGATCCAAACCACACCTTCTTCCCTTCGCGAGTGTTCATCAGAGCGCATCCGACAAAGGTCCATACCACCATGGACAGCCGTCGCAACTCCTCCTTTCGCCCTTCCAGCCCTCAGCCTGGATATTGGGAGAGATGCTCCATCCCGCATAGCGAGCTAGTGACGCTCCAGACCAAGGGATTTCTCCCCCCGGCCTATATGGTCTCGGTTCGAGCCGGTCTTGCCATCTATAATGGCGGAGAGCAAGCGGAGACTGCCCCTAATCCCTCCAAACGAGAGCAGGTATGCCTCGTCCCTTATTTAATAAGAGGGCTCAGATTTCCAATCCATCCGTTTCTCCGGGGGCTCCTGGAGTTCTATGGCCTCCAGCTACACAATCTTACGCCTACCTCCGTATTGCATATCGCGGGCTTCGTAGCCCTCTGCGAGCTATTTTTGGGTGTTGAGGCTCATTTCGGGCTGTGGAAAGAGCTATTCTGCCTTGTGCCCCGTTCTCAGAAGGGGTCGATATATCAAGTGGGCGGAGCCGAAGTGTGGCGCATCGCCGGGACCGGATATCTATTTGGAACCCCAAAGAAGGCATCCGAGGACTGGCCTTCGGAATGGTTTTACATAGAGGGTGTCCCGCTGCCGGATCCTGTCCAGATCGGCCTCCCTGAGTTCGACAGTGCTCCACTAAAGAAGCGCCTAAGTTGGCATCCACGGATCCCTTAGAGGGAAAGTGACAAGGACGTCCGTTACCTGATGGGCCGGATAAGATTGTTAGCTCATTACGGACTGACCATGATTGGGGTCATGGCCGCATGCATCATGCGAGGGGTGCAGTCGCTACAGTACAGAGGCCACCCCATGCGGGATTTCAACGGGGAGGACGACGCCACACGCTATGGCCATAAGGGACCGGATTCGGCTGTGGCCCTAACAAAGACCTTGTCCGCTTTGTACAAGGGAGAAGAGGAGGAATTTCTCCGCGTCAACCCACAGGGTGGATTTTCTATGTACAATCCCCCAAGCTGGGTAAGTGGTTTACTTGCCCATCCATTTTATATTCCCATTGTTAAATATTCAGTCTAACGACTTTAACACAGGAACTACGCCAGGCTGTTAAAGAAATAAACAGCCCTCCTCCACAACCCGAGGACCCAGGACGGTCCCTCGACCCGGCCTCTCAAGAGGATCCGGACTTATCTGTGGAGCTGATTGATGGAGTGTTCCATCAATTGAGCAAGGACAACGCCTTGGTGGCCATTACGGCTGAATAACCAGGGCTAATCCCTCTCCCAGGTAACTAAGATCAAAGTCCCAGTACCCCGAATAGGGGTCCGCCCTCTCGTGTTTTCAGTTTCCTGATTACAACCGAGCTTTGCAGGGGAGGTTTTTGAGATGGGAGGCCGAACCTGCGGCGACAAGCCAACGAGGGGCCGTAGGGCCCCGTGGGCAGAAAAGAGGTGCAGTCCGGACCGAGGCGTCAGCGCAAAGGTATGGCGCGCCCCCTTATCCCAGGTGTTATACCTTCAAGGCATATTAACACTCGTGCTCTCTTCAGGACAAAGAGACCTTGCCGGACTATATCTGGAGAGGCTGCCAATCGCGCCTCCACCAGCCAGGCTCCAAAGCCTGGTCCGGAGGCGGAGGCGAACACAAGACGCTCCTCCGACGGAGGATGTGGACAGGTTGTCTGCCACCAACTCTGAGGTGGACAGTGCCATGAACCACAGGCGTCGCCGGACAATTCTTCGTGACGCTTGTTTCTCCCGAGAGGCATTAGATGCCTTCAATTCGGGAGATGCGTACCTCCGTGCCGCTCAAAATGGTCTAGCCAGAGCCACGAAGCAATATGTAAAAGACATACGGGTAAGAAAATTTTGGTAATTATATATATATACCAGTAGCCCCCGAGACTTGAAACAGTTAGAATAACTGATTTAAGGATCATTTGTTATGCAGGTTCTTACAGAAAAAGAATTCCCTACTATCTCAGGAGCTGGAAGAGTGCAAAGCCCAACTTGAGGCCGCACTAGCTGCGGCAGGGGAGCCCAAGGAGACCCCCTCTGGTAATATACACTTCGAAATATAAGTATTTTGCGAAGCATGGCATGGGTGCGAATCTGACAAATGAAATTGCAGATGGCGCCCGATTGAGTCTGGAAAGGCAACAACTCCTACGCCAACTGAAGGCTGGTGAGAAGGTGCTGACAAAGGTGAGGTGGGAGAAGAACGATCTCCAAGATGCCAACACCAAGCTGGGCGTCGACCTGAAAGATGTTCGTGCCCAGCTGCCAGACTCCATTAAGGAGAATCAGTGGCTTCGACGCGGCATATTTAGTAAGTGCTTGAACGAACCTTTGAAAAAAAGTTCGGCGAGGAAGTCGATTAACAGAGTAATGTCTGTAGGTGTGCTAACAGGTCGTCCTGTAGACGAGATGCCCGGTTCTATGGGTGACCTTCTTCCCTTGCTCTCGCAACTGCTCGAGCGAGTTCGGCAGGCGATGCAAGGCATCGCCCAGGCCTTGTGGCCATCCATCTCCATGCCCGAAGGTCTTGGAGAGCTTGTGGAGAAGCTAAAGGGAGCACGACGGCGCTTTCGATTGTGGAAGATGTCGGCCTGCCATCAAGGCGCTAGGGAGGCCTGGGCCATGGTGAAGACGCGGTACACAAAGGCTGACCCCAACCACATGGCCGAGGTCGGTCCTGTGGGGCCCGATGGGAAGGAGATCCCTGTAAGCTTAGTATACGGCCAAGTAGAATTGGCCGCAAAGTATTCCCAGCAGGACTGTAAATTAGACAGCTTGTTAGATGGTATTGAAGAGGAATACAATCAGTTAGAATGACTATGTAATTTAATTGACATTGATAATGCCTTCTAGCCGGATTGTAGATCGTTTGTCATGGCCGACCTTTTCGCTTCAGCCTCGGGACCTGATGGTCCGGAGTGTGTCCGAATTCCCATGCGGTTATATAAGAACCGGGGAATGCATGGAGACCAGGCGTAGGGGTCATTAGTGCGTGAACAGACAAGTGCCCGACTAGTTGTGTTATATTACATGGTTAGTAAGAAACATCTTCCAAGGAGAATAGTTCCGTTAGGGGTTCCTTTCCCTGGGAGGCATGCCCTAAAGTGCATGCCCATTCTGCGAAAAAGACGCGGGAAAAAGCATCTGGGGGCGCATAAATAAATAAGTGAAAAGATCATCTTTTAGGTCACCGACCGAATATTCCCTTAAGAACGCTAGCTTTCGACTTCACCCAGTCTGAGGTACACATCCGGCTGATCCGGCAGTAACAATCACAGAGGTGCTCCCTTTACCGCCTAGCCGAATAATCGGTAACGTAGGGGTAAGCACAGGAGCCAGGCAACCCAGCTTGGCCACAACTTAAGTCATATCGATGCATATAATGGTGAAATAAAAGGTACATGCGGAAGTGTAACACATGTGTTGGGCATGAAGCCCGTATAAATAAGCTTTTGTTAAAATAAGCCCCCAGGTTTAATGAGTGCGAATAGCATGTCATTTGATGAGCCTTTAAAGGCTATAAGAGAAAGGAAGGGGAGAAGGAGAGAAATGTAAGACAGACAGTATATAAAAAATGGACAGAGGAAGGAGACGAACACAGAGTCCAGCGCTAGGCATAGAATCTTCGGAGACGGGCTGCGTTCCATGGGTTCGGCTCGAGTCGGTTATCCGATGCATCTCGCAGGCGGTACGCTCCACCAGTCAGGACTTGGTTAATTATGAAGGGACCTTCCCACTTGGGCTTGAGTTTGTCCTTTTTCTTGTCCGGCAGGCGTAGAACTAATTCGCCAACGTTGTAATTTTTGGCCCGTACTTCTCTGCTTTGGTATCTTCGAGCCTGCTGTTGATAGAATGCAGAACGGGATTTTGCCACGTCACGCTCCTCCTCCAATGCGTCCAAACTGTCCTGCCGATCGAGCTTGGCTTCTCTTTCTTCGTACATGCGCACTCGAGGTGAGTCATGAATTATGTCGCAAGGCAAAACTGCCTCTGCGCTGTACACCATAAAGAATGGTGTGTATCCGGTGGTGCGACTCGGCGTGATCCGCAGCCCCCAGAGTACGGAGTCGAGCTCCTCTACCCAGTGTGTGTTAGATTCCTTGAGGGACCGCACTAATCTGGGTTTGATGCCGCTCATGATAAGACCATTTGCACGTTCGACCTGGCCGTTAGTTTGTGGGTGATAGACGGAAGCATAATTGAGCTTGATGCCCATGTTTTTGCACCAGAGTTTTACCTCGTCGGTTGTAAAGTTCGTCCCGTTATCAGTGATGATGCTGTGGGGGACGCCGTAACGGTGTACAACCCCCGATATAAAGTCTATCACCAGTCCGGATTCGACCGTCTTAACAGGCTTGGCTTCTATCCATTTGGTGAACTTATCCACCATGACCAGTAAGTATTTTTGCTTGTGGGTTCTGCCTTTAAGGGGTCCAACCATGTCAAGCCCCCAGACCGCGAAGGGCCAAGTGATGGGGATAGTTTGGCGGGCGGTGGGTGGCATATGGCTTTCGTTTGCAAAGAGCTGGCAGCCGATGCATCGTTGGACTAAGTCCTGGGCGTCTGCCCGGGCCGTCGGCCAATAAAAGCATGTACGGAAGGCCTTGCTTACAAGGGACCGAGCTGCAGCGTGATGACCGCCGAGTCCGGCATGAATTTCAGCCAGGAGGTTCCGCCCTTCCTCTTCGGAGATGCACCTTTGAAGGACTCCGGTAGTGCTTCTCTTATAAAGCTCTCCCTCGTGGACTTTGTAGGTTTTGGATCGCCGCACTATGCAGCGTGCCTCATTTTGGTCCTCGAGGAGCTCCTGCCTAGTAAGGTAGGCGAGGAATGGTTCTGTCCACGGGGCGATGACCGCCATTATTACGTGGGCTGAAGGTGTTATTTCATTGGCAGAGCCTCCAATTGTGTCAGAATGTTCGGTGTCGGGCAGTGCGGTTGGGTCCGGGCTGTTCGGAATTTAGGTTCATCACTGGCGTTAAAGGTAATAGCCATGTCACTCCATGGGTTTATTGTTGCTACTTGGTAGACTTAGGCAAGGCTGCGGAGTGTCCTTTTTCGCATATTATTTGATGCGAAAGTATCGAAGACTGTTAATACCGTATTGGTGTCTCTGGGGTGGCTTTCTGTGGCCTCCGGAATTAGGAGATCTTCGCCAATTTTGGCCACCTGCCGAAGTATCCAACATGCTCTAAGGCTGTGAGTTGGTGTGGCGTCCTCTGTACTGTGAATTTTACAGGGTCCATTAAGCCATCCTTCCAGTACGGTTCCATGCCCTGTAGAGGGTTTTTGCTTTTTGGTGTTTGACCCGGGTGTCTGGCGATGATGCACCCTTTTATTTCAGACTGGGTTTGTATTCAGGGCCGGATCGTCCCAAAATTTTATTTCGGTTTCCGAGGCGCTTTCCATCGCACAGTACTTTTGTACAATGGACGCTAAGTCAGCGAAGTGTGTAATATCACGGCGACTTATGGCGTTGAGGATTCCCTTGTCCATGTAATTATTGCAGAAGATTGAGATTGCGTCTTCCTCGCAGCAGTCCCTTATCCTGTTCCTAACCAGCAGGAATCTGGCCCAGTAATGATGTACTGTTTCATCGGGCTCTTGCCTGATTTGGGATAGATCGCTTATGTTCGGGTGGGTGGGTGGAATTAAATCTGAAGCCTCACCCAATCTGAGGCTCAGAGGCCGAGGAATTTCTGAACTCAAAAATTTGGATTCCTGGATGTTGTCCAATGAATCCAGCCCGTCGCCTGACTCTAAGTTCAGGTCTTGAGCGATATCCTCCCCTCCGCGGGTATCCGGCTTGGAGGGATCAGGAATCCGTACGTAGCTAGTCCTTAAGATAGATGAAGGGTCGCCGCACTGTCCCTCTACCACGGCAACGTGATGGGTGACTTGGGGAGAGTTAATTTCTCTCAGATCGGGTTTAGGCCCAATCTGGTCGTAATCCGTAGCGACTCCCAGGGCGGCGATGCGATCCAAGAGCTTGTTTATGGAGGAGAGCTCCATTGGATCTAACTGCTCGGCGAGTTCCAAGCTGACATGAAGATTGTTTTCGATGGCTCGAGAGGTCATCGTCGGCGCAAAAGCCGAACAGGCAGTCATAAGAAAACCACCTAGCCAGAGGGTTTGGCCGACAGCCAAAGCTCCCTTAGCAACGGTGCCATCTTTAAAGACGGGGCGAGGCATCCTTCCTGATGGCGACGACATAGAGGAACTCTCAATGAAAGCACCAATGTCAGTGTCAAAACCGGCGGATCTCGGGTAGGGGGTCCCGAACTGTGCGTCTAGGCCAGATGGTAACAGGAGGCAAGGGACACGAAGTTTTACCCAAGTTCGGGCCCTCTTGATGGAGGTAAAACCCTACGTCCTGCTTGATTAATATTGATGATATGGGTAGTAAAGAGTAGATCTACCACGAGATCGGAGAGGCTAAACCCTAGAAGCTAGCCTATGGTATGATTTTTGTTCTGTATGTTGTCCTACGGACTAAAACCCTCCGGTTTATATAGACACCGAAGAGGGTTAGGGTTACACAAAGTCGGTTACAACGGTAGGAGATCTACATATCTGTATCGCCAAGCTTGCCTTCCACGCCAAGGAAAGTCCCTTCCGGACACGGGACAAAGTCTTCAGTCTTGTATCTTCATAGTCCAGGAGTCCAGCTGAAGGTATAGTCCGGCCATCCGGACACCCCCTAATCCAGGACTCCCTCAGACCCCTTAATCCAGGACTCCCTCAGTAGCCCTCGAACCAGGCTTCAATGACGATGCATTCGGCGCGCTGATAGTCTTCGGCATTGCAAGACGGGTTCTTCCTCCGAACACTTCAAAGCGTTTGACCCGAAGAGTCATACTCGGCTCTCCATTTAATGTCGTACCTATTGGCTTCTGCGCCTCCACCGCTTCGGCTTCCACGTGTCAAGCGAACACGAAAGGTCAGAGTACTCTTTGCACATACCACCCTACCCATGTAAGAAGGGCGTCTATTTAAAGGAACTGGATCTCAGATCCCATTTCACATCGAGCGGAAAATCCTCAGAGCTTGCTAGGAGAAACCATTCCAGCATGGGTAGCGTTCCCTGTTCTTCCTCCCGCCCCCATGGCTCCAAAAAAGGCAATTGGGGGAAATGCTCAGTATCCCACGG
>NC_057803.1:548258016-548342470 GCF_018294505.1 Triticum aestivum | reverse complement strand
AACCTCTTTTACGGCCGAAGCCCTGGCAGAAAATTTCCCCAATCCAGCCGGGGGGAGCGCGTGTGCTTTACATCATTCTTAATAAGAGGGTGTCGGGTTTCGAATCCATCCCTTCCTCCGAGGCCTTCTGGAGTATTACGGCCTCCAACTGCACAATCTCATGCCAGGTTCCATTCTGCACATCGTGGGCTACGTTGCTCTTTGCGAGCTATTCCTGGGCTGCGAGGGCCACTTCGAGCTATGGAGGAAACTGTTCTGCCTCGTCCCTCGTTCCCAAAAGGGATCTATATTTGAGGTGGGCGGCACCGAAATATGACGCATAGCCGGGACCGGATACTTATCCGGCACGCCGAAGAAGGCGTCCGAAGAGTGGCCCTCCGAGTGGTTCTATATCGAGGACGTCGCTCTCCCTGATCCAATCCGAATGGGCCTTCACGAATTTACCAATGCTCCATTGAAGAAACACCATAGTTGGCGCCCTCGGACCCTCGAGGAGGAAGATAGTGCGGAAGTCCAACAATTAATGGGCAAGATAAGGACACTCGCCCAGTCCAGATTATCAATAATCGAGGTAAAGGCCACTTCCATAGTGCGAGGTGTTTAGCCGCTCCAATTCAGGGGGCTTCCCATGTGGCACTACAATGGGGAAGATGATGCCTCGCATTGTGGACGAAAGGGTCCGGATTCCCTTACCGCCCTGGCCGCAATACTGGCCGATCTGTAGAAAGGGGAGAAAGAGGAGTTCACTCGTCTTATGCTACGGGAAGGATTTTCTATGTACAATCCTCCTAGCTAGGTGAGTTTTAATCCCATCACTTTACTCAATCCTCTCCCTGAGTCATGCTTAATTGGCATTAACCCTTCCATTCGTAACAGGAATGGCGAAAGGTTATAGCGGGGATCTATAGCCCCGCTCCATAGCCGGAGAACCGTAACCAGGACCTTGACCCCAGATACGAAGAGGATTCAGACATATTTGTAGAGCTTGAGGAGGGAGTATTCTACCAGGCGAGCTATGATGGTATAGTAGTGCCAATTGTGGCCGACTATCTCGGCCTCCTTCCTACCTCACATGTAAGTAATCAGGAGACATCTCTCCGAAAGAGCTTCCTCACTGTACCTCACCCACCGCACTGTCTCATGTTCCAAAGGGCGCTCGGCGCGCCATGCTACACTAGAGGCCTCTTGTAGGAGCGCGGCGCCCACGCCGAACAAGCCGCCGAAGAGCAAGGCAGACGATAACACGGCCGAACCTTCATCGAAGAGGTATGGCTTTTTAAATATGCCTCCTGGCCGTCACATCGAACTGTAACATTATCCATTGCATCTTATCAGGAAGAGTGTTCGCCGTACTATGTCCGGGGATCCTGCCGGTCGCGCCTCCACCAGTCAGATTCCAGACCCTGCCCTAAGGACGGGGGCTGACATGGGAGTGACGCCGGATTGTCCTTCCACAGAGGATTCAGATGATATGTCTGTCACGAACTCTGAAGTGAAGAGCGCCATGAATCATCGGCGCCGGAGGGCCACTCTTCGCGACCCCGGTTTTACAAAAGAGGCATTTAATGCCTTCAGCTCGGCTGATGCATACATCTGAGCTGCTCGAGACGGGCTTACCAGAGCCACGGATCGGCATTTAAAAGATATGAGGGTAAGTACAGGTTGAGTTATCATATACTAGTAGCCCTTGAGACTTGAAGAAGTTGATACAACTGATTTAAGGATCATTGTATAATCAGGCACTCACGGAGAAGAATAGCATGATATCTCAAGAGCTAGAAAAGTGTCAGACTCGGCTGGCTGCGGTTACCACTGAACTAGAGGAATCCAAGAAGGCAACACCTGGTAATATTCCCTTCCATCCAGAAAAAGTATAATCATATACCAGTAATATTAATACTATTGTGTTTCTGCTGATAGGATCGCTAGATCAACTGAGAGAGAAACTAAAAATTGCCCAGGCTGGTGAACAGGAGGCCGAATGGCAACATGTGGCAGGCGAACGTGTGTTGACACGGGTCAGGGTCGACAAGAACAAGCTGCAGGATTCCAACATCCTGATGGGCGAAGAGCTAAAATATGTACGAGCCCAGCTAGCTGAAGCTGTCAAGGAGAATAGAAGGCTACGAGGCGGCATATTCAGTATGCTTTTGACCTTACCTTTATGTAATTTAGCAAAGAAATGATCTAATAGATTTATGTCTGCAGGTATGCTGACTGGCCGTCCCAAAGAGGAAATGTCCAGCTCTTAAGGCGACCTGCTGCAAGAGCTGTCCCAACTGCACGAGCGAGCTCGGCAAGCAATGTGGAGCATTGCCAAAGCTTTGTGGTCATCCGCCTCTCCTCCAGGAACTATGGAGGAGCTTGTGAAGCTATTCCATGGAGCTCGGCGGCGCTTTCGATTATGGAAGATATCGTCCTGCCGAGAAGGTGCGCGAGAGGCATGGGCCATGGTAAAAACACGGTACACCAAGCTTGATGATGGCCCGGGTCGGACCTCGGGGGTCAGATGGAAAAGAAATTCCAGTTAGTCTGGTGTATGACCAAGTAAAGATTGCCGCCAAGTATTCCCAATAGGATTGTAAGCTAGATAACCTGTTAGATGGCATAGAGGAAGAAGTTTTTGAGTCCAAGTGACTATGTACTTCAATTGACAAATTTGTCCCTAGCTAAATTGTAAAATGATTCTCATGGCAGACCTTTTAGCTTCGACCTCTAGACCCGAAGGCTCAGAGTGTTTCCGAATATCGTAATGGTAATATAGACCAGGGCATGCATGGAAACCAGGCGTAGGGGTCATAGTTGCTTGAACAGACAAGTTGTATCTGGCTAGCTATGGCATATTACATGTTGATTGTAAGAAACATCTTCCAGGGAGATAGTTCCGTTAAGGGTTCCTTTCCCTGGGTGGATATGTGTTAGTATGCATGTCCGAACTGTGATTGAAAAATCGCAGTATACATAACACCTGGGGGGTTCATGGTGTGGTGAAGGTAAAACATCTTTAGTTCGCTGACCGAATATTCTCTTAAGAATGCTAGCTCTTGGCTTCACCAAGTCTGAGGTACAAGTCCGGATGACCCGGCTGTAACAATCATAGTGGTGCTCCCTTTATGCCCTAGCCGAACAAATGGGAACGTAGGGCATAAGCATAGGAGCCAGGCAACCCAGCTTGGCAAAAACTTAAGCCATAACGATGCATATAATGGCGAAGAAAAGGTACATATGCGGAAGAGGACACATATGTTTTGAGCTTGATGCTCGGAAAATAACAATAAGCTTCTGTAAAAAGAAGCCCCCAGGTATTATGAGTGTATAAATTTAAGGATGTGCACATCATAGGTGTGCGGTTTGGTCGCACAAGAGCTAAAGAGCTAGAGAAAAATTAAAGAGGGTAAAAATGAAAACAAAGGGAGAAAAGACAAACAAAGGGTACGACTTTAGGCGTAGAATCTTCGGAGTCTTGCGGCATTCCACGGGTTCGGCTCTAGGCGATTGTCAGATGCATCACGCAGGCGGTACGCTCCTCAAGTGAGAACCTCATCTATGATGAAGGGACCCTCCCACTTGGGCTTGAGTTTGTCCTTTTTTCTTTTCTGGCAAGCGCAGAACGAGTTCACCAACATTTTAAGTCTTGGCCCGCACTTCTCTGCTTTGGTATCTGCGAGCCTGTTGTTGATAGAATGCAGAACGGGCTTTTGCAACATCACGCTCCTCCTCCAGGGCATCTAGACTATCCTGCTGATCGAGCTCAGCCTCTCTCTCTTCATACATGCGCACTCGAGGTGAGTCATGAATGATGTCGCAGGGCAGGACTGCCTCTGCGACGTACACTATGAAGAATGGTGTGTATCCGGTAGTGCGATTGGGCGTGGTCCGCAGCCCCCAGAGTACGGAGTCAAGCTCCTCAACCCAGTGCTTGTTTGATTTTTCAACGACCGCACTAGTCTGAGCTTAATGCCGCTCATAATAAGACCATTAGCTCGTTCGACTTGACTGTTTGTTTGTGGATGATAGACCGAGGCGTAATCGAGCTTAATGCCCAATTTAGCACACTAGGATTTCACTTCATCGGCTGTGAAATTAGAGTCGTTATCGGTGATGATGTTATGTGGGACACCATAACGGTGCATGACACCGGATATAAAATCTATCATCGGTCCAGCTTCAGCCATTTTCACTGGTTTTGCCTCTATCCATTTGGTGAATTTATCTACCATGACTAGCATATTTTTTTCTTATGGCTTCCTCCTTTAAGGGGTCCTACCATATCAAGCCCCCAGAGCGAAAAGGCCAAGTAATGGGGATTGTTTGTAAAGCGGTAGGTGGCATATGGCGTTGATTGGCGAAGAGCTAGCATCCGACACAACGTTGGACCAGGTCCTGTGCATCTGCTCGGGTCGTCGGGTAAAAAATACCTGTACGGAAGGCCTTACTTACAAGGGCCGGGGCCACGGCGTGGTGACTGATGAGACTAGCATGGATTTCAGCCAGGAGTTGCCGTCCCTCTTCTTCGGAGATACATCTTTGAAGGAATCCGGTAACACTTTTCTTGTAGAGCTCTCTGTCATGGACCTTGTAGGCTTTCGAGCGCCGAACAATGCAGCAAGCCTCATTCTAGTCCTCAGGGAGCTCTCTCCTATTAAGGTATGCCAAGAAGGGTTCGGTCCATGGGGCAATTACTTCCATTATTAGATGGGCCGACGGTGTTATTCGGTGGCTGAGCCCCCGATGATATCGGTATTGTGTTCGGAATCTAGGGATATAATATGATCTGGACTAGTGTTGCCGCTCTCATCCTGCCATACCACAGATGGCTTGAAGAGCCTTTCCAGAAATATGTTAGGCGGGACGGGGTCATGCTTGGCGCCCATGCGAGCAAGGACATCCGCCGCTTGATTGCTTTCTCGAGCCACATGATGAAACTCGAGTCCCTCGAACCGAGCTGATATTTTGAGTACGGCATTGCGATAGGCCTCCATCTTCGGATCCTTGGCGTTGAAGTCTCCATTTATTTGGGATATTGCAAGATTTGAATCCCTGCGCACCTCCAGGCATTGTATGCCCATGGAGGTAGCCATCCGAAGACCGTGCAATAAGGCCTCGTATTCGGCTGCGTTGTTGGAGTCTGTGTATAATATTTGGAGCATGTACTGGACTGTGTCACTAGTGGGGGACGTTAAAACGACGCCTGCTCCTAAACCGGCCAGCATCTTGGAGCCATCGAAGTACATGACAATGTTGGAATATGTGCCGTACTCTTTAGGGAGTTCGACCTCTGTCCATTCGGCGACGAAGTCAGCCAATACATGGGATTTGATGGCCCGGCATGGTTTGTATGTTATATCGAATGGCAGGAGCTCAATGGCCCACTTAGGAATCTGGCCCGTAGCGTTGCGGTTGTTTATTATGTCATTGAGTGGTACTTCGGAAGTCACCGTGATTGAGCACTCTTGGAAGTAGTGTCGTAGCTTACGGGATGCCATGAAGACCGCATATGCTATCTTTTGGTAATGAGGGTACCGGGATTTGCATGGTGTGAGGACGGTGGATACGTAGTATACCGGTTTCTGAAGTGGGAATTTGTGTCCATCCTCCTCTCGCTCTACGACGAGCTCCGTGCTCACCCCCTGGTGAGTTGCAGATATGTATAATAACATTGGTTCACCAACATTTGGCGCGGCCAGGATTAGGTTGCTTGCTAAAAGAGCCTTTATTTCTTCCAGTCCGGCCGTTCCCGCATCCGTCCACTCGAAGTGGTCGGTGTGTCGCAGAAGGCGATAAAGTGGCAATGCCTTTTCACCTAGTCTGGAGATAAAGCGGCTTAAACCTGCTATGCATCCGGCTAGCTTTTGGACCTGTTTAAGGTCTATTGGTGTAGCCAATTGTCACAAAGCTCGGATTTTGGCTAGATTTGCCTCGATTCCTTTATTTGAAATGATGAAGCCCAGCAATTTTCCAGCGAGAACGCCAAAAACACACTTTTCCAGATTGAGCTTGATGTCATATGTGTGGAGGTTGTCGAATGTGAGACGCAGGTCGTCTATTAACAACTCGACATGCTTAGTCTTGATGACGACATCATCCACATATGCTTCAACTGTCTTGCCGATTTGTTTCTCTAGGCATGTTTGAATCATGCGTTGGTAGGTGGCGCCGGCATTTTTAAGCTCAAAGGGCATAGTGTTGAAGCAGAAAGGCCCGTATGGGGTGATGAATGTCGTTGCGGCTTGATCAGACCGCTTCATTTTGATTTGATGGTATCTGGAGTATGCATCAAGGAAACACAGTGAGTCATGTCCTGCAGTAGCATCAATAATATGATCGATGCGGGGTAGGGGGAGGGATCCTTAGGGAAAGCCTTATTGAGGTCTTTGAAATCGACGCACAGGCTCCAGGATTTGTCCTTCTTTGGCACCATCACCAGGTTTGCTAGCTAGTCCGGGTGTTTTATCTCTCTGATGGATCCGGCCTCGATTAACTTGGCTAGCTCCTCCCCCATGGCTTGTAGTTTAGGTTCGGAAAAGCATTGTAGTGTTTGTTTGGCTGGCTTATATCCCTTCAATATATTGAGGCTGTGTTCGGCCAGCCTGCATGGGATTCCTGGCATATCAGAAGGGTGCCAGGCGAATATGTCCCAGTTCTCGCGCAGGAATGTTTGTAGTGCGGCCTCAACTGTTGGGTCCAACTGTGCCTCGATGGAAGCTGTCTTCTTGGGGTCCATTCGGTGGTTTGAAGGAGGTGGATTTGGGATGCTTATCGAGGATTACGTCATCCCTATCCACCGTAGAGCGTAGTATGGTTAACTCTTCAGCTGCGAGGGCCTCAAACAGTGCCTCGAGGGCCGGGGATGCTATTTTGTTTTTGGCGCGGAGGGCTATGTCCGGATCACTAGCAAGAGTGATAATACCATTGGGCCCGGGCATCTTGAGCTTCATATACCCGTAATGAGGTATAGCTTGAAAGCATGTGAATGCATCTCGCCCCAATAGGGCGTGATACCACTGTTGAAAGGGGCCACTTGGAAGGTTATTTCTTCGGACCAATAGTTCTCCGACATTCCGAATACCACGTCGAGTGTAATTTTCCCCGCGCATCGTGCCTGCCGGCTGGGAATGATCCCTCGGAAGGTCGTATTACTATGCTCGATGATTCTCCTATCTATTTCCATTTTATTCAGTGTGTCCTCGTAGATGAGGTTTAGTCCGCTGCCGCCGTCCATGAGCACTTTAGTGAGCCGAAAGCCATCCACAATTGGGTTGAGGACCAAGGCGGCTGGTGCCCGGACAGACCTGATTTTTGGTTCGTCACTGGCATTGAAAGTTATGGCCGTGTCATTCCAGGGATTTATTGCTGCGACTTGGCAGACTTCGGCGAGGTCGTGGAGTGCCCTCTTGCGCCGATTGTTATAAGCAAAAGTCTCGAAGACTGTCAATACTCTATGGTCGTCGAATTCTGGGGGGAGTTGCTCCGCTGTGTTTTTGGTGAGGATATGCTCGCCGCTCTTGGCAACTTGCCAAAGTATCCAACATGCTCTAAGGCTGTGGGTTGGTACGGTATTCGGTGTCGTGTGTATTTTGCATGGCCTATCGAGCCATCCCTCCAGAACTGTTCTGCGTCCCGCAATCGGTTTAGTTTTCTTTACCATGGGTTCGGGTGCCCCGCGTGGGTGCATCCATTTTGCTCGCCCGAGAGGTTGGGTGGAGATCGGTGGCTCCCAGCGAGCTGTCTGAGTTTTCCAGGCACTTTTGAAAGTGCAACTATCCCTGGGTGGTTTTGGTAATTCCTAACAACATATGGCTCATTGAGCTAATGCTATTTCAAGATAAATATTTCAGGAAAGCTCAATGATTGGCATGGCATGGATTAGAAATGTGGACCCCTCAAAATGCTAAGGACAAAAGATTGGCTCAAGCTCTAAAGCTCAAGACTCTACATTTTACTTTTAGTGATCCAAGATCACATTGAGTCCATAGGAAAAGCCAATACTATTAAAAGGGGATGAGGTGTTGCTTAATGGGTTACTTGCTCAAAATACTTAGTGATATGCTCCAAAACCCTCAAACACTTTCTCACATCCACATATGTCCCAAACCAAAAGTCAAACTCGGCCCCACCGAAACTTTCTATCCGGCGCCACCGAGTTCAGTTGACATAGCCACTGCCACAAAACCCTAGTCTTTTCGGTCTCACCAATAGGGATCTCGGTCTCACCGAGATGGGATTGCAAACTCTCTGTTTCGCTTCGTAACATTTCAGTCCAACTGAAATGAGCGATCGGTCCCACCGAGTTCACAATGCAAACTCTCTGTTTCCCCTTCGTAACGTCTCGGTCTCACCGAGATGAGCGAATCGGTCCCGCCGAGTTTGCCTGACCAACTCTCTGGTTAGCTTATTACCAAAGTTGGTCCCACCGAGTTTGAGTAATCGGTTTCACCAAGATTATGTTATGCCCTAACCCTAATGAAATCGGTCTCACTAAGTTGACATGTCGGTCCCACCGAAAATCCTAACATTCACATTTTGGACTAAATCGGTCCAACCGAGTTTCATTATTCGGTCCCACCGAGTTTGGTGATTTGTGTGTAACGGTTAGATTTTGTGTGGAGGCTATATATACCCCTCTACGCATTCTTCACTAGTGAGGAGAGCCATCAGAACATGCCTACACTTCTATCATACATTTTCTGAGAGAGAACCACCTACTCATGTGTTGAGGTCAAGATATTCCATTCCAACCATATGAATCTTGATCTCTAGCCTTCTCCAAGTTGCTTTCCACTCAAATCATCTTTCCACCAAATCCAAATCACTGAGAGAGAGTTGAGTGTTGGGGAGACTATCCTTTGAAGCACAAGAGCAAGGAGTTCATCATCAACACACCATCTATTACCTTTTGGGTAGTGGTGTCTCCTAGATTGGTTAGGTGTCACTTGGGAGCCTCTGTCAAGATTGTGGAGTTGAACCAAGGAGTTTGTACGGGCAAGGAGATCACCTACTTCATGAAGATCTACCCTAGTGAGGCAAGTCCTTTGTGGGCGATGGCCATGGTGGGATAGACAAGGTTGCTTCTTTGTGGACCCTTCATGGGTGGAGCCCTCCATGTACTCGTGCAACCGTTACCCTTCATGGGTTGAAGTCTCCATAAATTTGGATGTACGATAGCACCACCTATCGGAACCACGCCAAAAATCTCCATGTCTACATTGCGTTTGCTCCCTCCAAACTCCTCCCTTTACCTTAATGTGCAATGTTTTACATTCCGCTGCTATACTCTTAGACTTACATGTGTAGGTTGTTTACTTGACTAGTGCTAAGTTGCTAAAATCTGCCAAGACTTAAAATTGGGAAAAGGCTAGATTTTTATTTGGTCAAGTAGTCTAATCACCCCCCCCCTCTAGACATACTTTCGATCCTACAAGTGGTATCAGAGCTTTGGTCTCCATTTGCCTTGATTTCCATAGCTTTTGGTGATCATAGCCTTGGTTTCACAACCTATGAGAGTATGGCGTCTAGCGAGGGATATTACTACCGTAGAGGTCCTTACTTTGATGGTACTAATTTTGCTAGTTGGAAGCATAAGATGAAAATGCATATTCTTGGACATAACCCCACTGAGGGAGTCCTGGATTAGGGGGTCTCCGGACAGCCGGACTATCTCCATTGGCCGGACTGTTAGACTATGAAGATACAAGATTGAAGACTTTGTCTCGTGTCCGGATGGGACTCTACTTGGCATGGAAGGCAAGCTAGGCAATACGGATATGGATATATCCTCCTTTGTAACCGACCTTGTGTAACCCTAACCCTCTCCGGTGTCTATATAAACTGTAGGGTTTTAGTCCTTAGGACAACAACCATAACATACAATCATACCATAGGCTAGCTTCTAAGGTTTAGCCTCTCTGATCTCGTGGTAGATCTACTCTTGTACTACACATATCATCAATATCAATCAAGGAGGTCGTAGGGTTTTACCTCCATCAAGAGGGCCCAAACCTGGGTAAAACATTGTGTCCCCTGCCTCCTGTTACCATCTGGCCTAGACGCACAGTTCGGGACCCCCTACCCGAGATCCGCCGGTTTTGACACCGACATTGGTGCTTTCATTAAGAGTTCCTCTGTGTCGTCGCCGTTAGGCTTGATGCCTCCTACTATCATCGATGGCGATGAGGTCCAGGGCGAGACTTTTCTCCCCGGACAGATCTTCGTATTCGGCGGCTTTGCACTGCGGGCTAATTCGCTTGGCCATCTAGAGCAGATTGAAAGCTACGCCCCTGGCCATCAGGTCAGATTTGGAAGTTTGAACTACACGGCTGACATCCACGGAGACTTGATCTTCGATGGATTCAAGCCATAGCCGGGCGCGCCGCACTGTCACGATGGGTATGACCTGGCTCTGCCACCGAACAGTACCCCAGAGGTCGCGCCCGCATCTGCTCCGACCCTTAGCTCGGAGCCAACTACGCCAATCGAGGACAGGTGGCTAGACACCGCCTCAGGGGCTGCAGTCTCAACAGCGATCGAGCCGAACACCAACCTAATCCTCCGCGAAGCTCGTGACTCCAAGGTGCCGGACTCTTTTCCGGACTCCGAACCGCCCGCGCCCCTGCCAATCGAATCCGATTGGGCGCCGATCATGGAATTCACCGCCACGGATATCTTTCAGCACTCGCCCTTCGGCGACATTCTGAATTCACTAAGGTCTCTCTCTTTGTCAGGAGAGCCCTGGCCGGATTGTGGCCAACAGGATTGGGATGCGAACGACGAAGGAATTCGACGCCCACCCACCACCCACTTCGTAGCCACTGTCAATGATTTAACCGACATGCTCGACTTCGACTCCGAAGACATCGACGGTATGGACGACGATGTAGGAGATGAACATGAACCAGCGCCTATAGGGCACTGGAAAGCCACCTCATCATATGACGTATACATGGTAGGCACACCAAAAGAAGATGACGACGAGGAACGGAAGGACGCAACGAAGGCTTGTCCCCTCGAGAAGCAGTCAAAGCGGCGGCGTAAGCGCCGCCCCAAATCCCGCCTCGGCAGAAATAACGATCATACAGACCCAGCGTTGGAGTAGGGCGAACCACTGCCGGACCACGGCAATACGGAAAATCAAACCGAACAAACCAATTATGTCAAAGATAAAAGTACGGATGACATAACGCCGGACAGGCACCTGGAGCAGCAGAATGCCCGTCAAAGGCTTGTTGCCACCGCGAGGAGTCTGAAAAAGCAGAAGCAAAGGCTCAAGGCTGCGCAGGACACACTCCAAATCAGATGGAGTAAAGTACTCAACACAGCAGCAAAGTATGGTGGTAATCACCCCACCAAGAGCTACCCGAAGCGGAAGTTGCTACCCGAATTCGATGAGGAGGCCCTAGATCCCCCACAACCAAAAATCAAAACAGCCACCTGGCTGGATAGACGACCTCACGGCCAACATGGAGCGGCAAACAACTCCACTCACAAGCCAAATAAGTGATCCACACAAGGGCTCGCACCAAAAGGACGGCGGAACCAGATCCATCTATGGACCATGCAAGCGCGCCCCAACATATGATGTAACACAACAAACATCCGAACAACGTGGTACACCCAGATATAGGGGTGCCGCACACCCCCTATGTTTCACCGATAAGGTGCTGGACCATGAATTTCTAGAGGGATTCAAACCCGTAAACATAGAAGCATACGACGGAACAACAGACCCTGGGGTCTGGATTGAGGACTACATCCTCCATATCCATATTGCTCGAGGAGACGATCTCCACACCATCAAGTACTTACCACTCAAGCTCAAAGGGCCAGCTCGGCACTGGCTTAAAAGCCTCCCCGAAAACTCCATTGGAAGCTGGGAAGAGCTCGAAAATTCTTTTTGGGCAAATTTTCAAGGGACTTATGTCCGACCCCCGGATGCGGAGGATTTGAGCCATATAACTCAACAGCAAGGAGAGTCAGCCCGAAAGCTTTGGAACAGGTTTCTTACTAAGAAGAACCAAATAGTCGACTGCCCAGACGCCGAAGCCTTGGCAGCTTTTAAGCATAGCGTCCGTGACGAATGGCTTGCCAGAAACCTCGGCCAAGAAAAGCCGAGAACAATGGCAGCATTAACAAGCCTCATGACCTGCTTTTGCGCGGGTGAGGATAGCTGGCTAGCCAGATGCAGCACCAGCGACCCAAGCACATTCGAAGTTAGAGATGAAAACGTGAAATCACGATGCATCAAAAATAATAAACGTCAGAATAAAGAAGACAGCCCGAAGAGCACGGCGGTACACGCCGGATTCCGAAGCTCTTGGCCAGGTCAGCAAAAGCCGCCCTTTAAAGGCGCCAGAGATGAACTGTCCAGCCTGAACAAAATTCTGGACCAAGTATTTCAGATCCATAGCACCCCTGGAAAACCCGCTAATCATACCCACGGAGAATGTTGGGTCTTCAAGCAGTCCGGCAAGCTCAATGCCGTACACAAGGGGGAGGATACACCAAGCGAAGATGAGGATGAGCCTCTCAAGCAAGACACTGGGGAACAAAAGAAGTTTCCATCAGAAGTCAAAACAGTTAACGTATTACATGTGATCAAGGGAAGCAAAGCGGCCCTCCCAGATAAATAAGCCCAAGGGCCTATCACCGCAAAACCCTGCCACTGGTTGTCTCAACCGGTCACTTTTGACCATCGTGATTACTCAGCAAGTATCCGGCGGGCAGGATGGGCTCCCCTGGTATTAGACCCAATAATTGACGGATACCACTTTGCACGAGTCCTGATGGACGGCGGCAGCAGTTTAAACCTGATATACCAGGATACAATCCGCGAAATGGGGATAGACCCAACGAAAATTTGCCGTAGCAACACTACCTTTAAAGGAGTAATGCCAGGCCCAGGGGCTCACTGCACGGGCTCCCTGCTACTAAAGGTTATATTCGGCTTCCCCGATAACTCCCATAGCGAACATTTAACCTTCCACATTGCTCCGTTCCAGTGCGGTTATCAAGCACTACTTGGACGCGAAGCTTTTGCTCGCTTTAATGCAATACCGCATTACGCCTCCCTCACGCTCAAGATGCCCGGTCCACATGGCATCATTACAGTGAACGGAAGTATTAAGCGATCTTTGCGCGCCGAAGAGAATGCGACTGCCTTGGCAGCCGCACAATAAAAACGGCCTCACCAGCTAAAGCATTTGATAGGTCGTCAAGACTACGGACGCGGTTAGACGAGTCCGGTGCTGCTATATGTAATTTGTACCGGATTGATGGCCACACCCCTATTACAAATACAAGGGGCTCAACGCGCGAAGAGAAGTGGCAATTTCTACTCATTTCTAGTTATACATGGTTTCTTTAAAAAGAACCACCTTTTTGCACGACAACTTTTTCACCTAAGTTCCTCTCTTTTACAGATGACCATCATGCTACACCCGTCCAGGATACGGCACAACGGAGATACAGGCGCAGACGTGCAGTAGGGACCCGCTCCAAGGATTCTTTTTAGATTAAGACTCTGTGTAAACCTTTTTTACTGTCTCTTGTTGATACACATCCACCGAATTCTCAGCACAATTCAGAAGGATGCTGACGTCTTGGCATGTGGCCACGTCAGAATAATGCACGTACCTGGACACAAGGGGCTTCTTACAAAGGGCACTATTTAGGCCCAGTTTATACCATAAAGACCGAATACCTTAGGGAGTGTTCGGTGTCGCGAGTTTGGGCTTATATGCATCAGCTCCGAATCATTGTCTTTGGTCAAATGTTGGGTTTGCCCAGCTCCTGTGTTTTGGTGCCTTACGTTCCGCTTTATCGGCTAAGGCAGCACCAGGAGAACTACTGCGATTGTGCCCTGGTTCATCCGGACGAGCACCTCAGTAGAGAAAGCCGAAAACTGACTATCATGATATAGCGTGAGACTGGTAAACCACTCGATGACCTATCGGAATGTTAGAATTCCTCCGCCTTAATGAAGGGTCATTTCTCGGACAGGCATGTATGCACCCCGAGATCGGGAGAGTGCGGAGCCACCAGGGGCTATCTAGTAGCCCCACTGTCGAACTCCTATGGCTAAGTGAAAGTGTTAAAGCATTATAGTCCGGTTGCCTCGTTCGCTGCGCTATCACCTCCTTAATAGGACCAAGACATTGGGTTAAGTGTGAACACGCGTTTTTTGCGAGCACCTCCGCATTATATGCATGGGGGCTGAAGCCGATGACTGCAATCTTTCAGGTTATACACATGTATACATAAACGGCCGCACAGGAGGCATCATATTACTTTCAGGCAAAAGTATAAACGCAGTCTTATAAAATTTCATAAAAACATTGTGTTTACAATGAGAATACATATCACTCAAACATAATATTCTTCGAGCACTAGGCCTCTATCAAACGAGCACCCTCGAGAACCTCCTCGAAATAGTGCTCGGCAGCCACTCGGCCTATGGTCGAACCCTGTGCCGCAACAGTGGTAGCGTCCACCTCCGCCCAGTATGCTTTAACACGGGCAAGGGCCATCCGCGAGCCTTCTATGCACGTCGACCTCTTCATCGCGTTAATGTGCGGCACCGCACCAAGGAACCGCTACACTAAACTGAAATAGCTGTTCGGCTTTGGCTTTTCCGGCCATAGCTGATCCATGACAGACCTCATGGCGGGTCCGGACAACCTATTCAGTTCGGCCCATTCGGCTAGCTGATCAGTCAATGGAAGTGGACGCTCTGGAACGTTGAATTGCGACCAGAACAGCTTGTCCACTTCACGATCTGTTTGACCTTGGAAGTATTTGGCCGCATCGGCAGCGCTCGCCGCCAAGTCCATATACGCATCTGCTGAACTCCACAGCCGATCCAGAGGGGCATACCGTGGATCTCCGAACTTCCTCCGTAGCATGAAGGGCTTCCCATCCGCAATATCCCCGGCTTCCCGCAGCTCCTCCTTCTTCGCTCTCATAGCAGAGTGGGTGTCTTTGTCCACCATCGTAGCCTTCTCAAGGTCCGTCTCCTTCACTCAGTTTTCTTTTTCAAGGAGCCGGCAACGGTCGGCAGTGTCTTTTAATTCTACGGCCATCTTGGCCATCTTCTCTTGGCTCTCGCAATGTGCGGCCTTCTCGGCTTTCAACTCTTCGGCCGCCTTCAAAGCAGCCGCATTACTAATCCTCGCTTGTTCCTTGGCTCGGGCAAGTTTTGCCCGCAAGGTTTCCACGGTGGCAGCTCCATCTGCAGTCACAACATATTAAAGATACTGGCATCATGCTGCTCTTACTATGTGGCGTTCACCATATAATAACACTTACCCTGTGCCTCGTCAAGCCTCTTGTTAACAAGCTCGATGTCGGCGTCTACCGCATCCAGTTGCCGTTTTAATTCGGCAAACTCACTAGTCCGACTAGCCACCGAAGCTTCCACCACCTGCACATAAGGGCAGTCTGGTTATTGCCTGGGACTATGATCCTCTATTCGCCGCCGTTCTCGACGACAACCAGAGTCTCAGGGGCTACTATCTACACAGGGCACACCTAAAATGTGCGGTATTATCACATATTATATCACGTACCGTAAAGCCTGTTAGTAGACTCATAAAGGCTTCATGTAATCCGCTTTCAGCGGACGAAATTCTCTCCATCACCGTACCCATCAACATATGGTGTTCTTCTGAGATAGCCGCTCGCCCCACCACCTCCCTCAGAACGTCCGACCGCATACCAGACGGTGCCAGACTCTTTTGTTTACTCTCTTCGGGAGCCGGACGCTGGGTACTTCGGGGGTCTATGGGATTATCTTCTGGCCTCACCGGATCCGGAGAGGCCCTCCGTGACGACACTTCGGGGTCGCCCGCTTCTTGAGCGGAGGAGTCCGGGGGAGGCATTTCACTCTCCATCATCTCTGGAAGAAGATCCCCCGAAGACGAGCTCAGCTAAGAGGGGCTCAGGCCCGAACTGCAAGATATATGCGGCGGTTATTTTCTCAAAAAAAAGATAGTATACCTTCACTATTAAAGTATTTTGGATCACTCATGACTCGTTGGAGGGCTGGTCCCCCCACGGACTTTGTGCGGTAAGAACACCCCCCGAGGCAGGACCCTCTATTGGAGACTTCTTCTCCCGTTTGGAGGCCTCAGCTTCCGGATCCTCGGAAGCAGTCCTCTTCCTCCCCCGGTTATCCTCCTTTATGGAGGTGCTCATTCCCTCAGTTGGAACTGGAAGCGATGGGGGCCCGCTTCCGCCCATATTATTCCCCCCTGTATCTTCCCTCGAGGGCTCCGGGCAAGGTGCGAGCTCGAGCATCTTCTCCAAAACCGGATTTTCCAAACCCTCAGGGAGGGGGGCCGGACACCGAATCATCTTCGCCTTCGTTAGCCAATCCTAGTCAAAGAGCGATCTCTCAAAAATAACTTCATGAATAAAAGATGGTGTGTTCGGCTAGAGGATTTCTTACTTGTTTGGCGGCGCGGTTACTGCTCAGGCCCACGTCCTCGGTAGTATCCGAAAACTCTATTTGAGGTCCAAGAATGACTTATACATCTCCTCATGCGTCAGGCCAAGGAAACTTTGAATGGCACGTGGCCCTTCTGGGTTGTACTCCCATAAGCGAAGGGGCCGGCGTTTGCAAGGCTGGACTCGACAAACCAGCATAACTTGCATTACCACAACCAAATTAAAATCTCCCTAGAAGAGATCTTGAATGCGGCTTTACAGTATGGGCACGTCCTTGGCTGGGCCCCAGCTCAGACCTCTACTAATCCATGACATCAGTTGTGGTGGGGGACCGAGCGGAAAGCGGGGGCCGCCGCCCACTTGGCACTTCTGGGAGTCGTGACGTAAAACCACTCCCATTGCCATAATTCGGACACCTCTAGAAAGGAACCTTTCGGCCACGGGGCTCCTGCCATCTTGCCTATTGACGCACCTCCGCACGCTGCACGTTGCCCCTCGATCATCTTCGGCTTCACTTCAAAGGTCTTGAGCCACAGGCCAAAGTGAGGGGTAATGCGGAGGAAGGCCTCACACACGACAATAAATGTCGAGATGTGGAGAAAGGAGTCCGGAGCTAGATCGTGGAAATCTAGCCTGTAATAGAACATCAAACCCCTGACGAAGGGATCCAGAGTGAGGCCTAGGCCTCGGAGGAAGTGGGAGACGAACACGACGTTCTCGTCGGGTTCGGGAGTAGGGACAACCTGCCCTCGAGCAGGTAGCCGATGCGAAACCTCGGCGTCAGGTATCTGGCCTCCCTCAACTTCTTGATATCCTCTTCCGTGACGGAGGAGGGCATCCACCGGCCTTGAAGGCTGGATCCGGACATGATTGAAGATCCAGAGCACCTGACCTAGGCTTTGGGTGTTAGAACTCAAGGCGGAGGAAGGGTTCGATTGAGCATGAGAGGGAAAAAGCGAAAACCTTGTCCCTTTATAAAGATGGTGAATATCAAGCGTCCTCTCTGTAGCCATTTGGGACTTCCTATAATCTAGGAGTCCTAGACACGGTTGCGTTACCCACGACCGTATTGATGAGAATCCCGTAATAAGGGACACGATCTCTGCTTTGACAAGACGTGTCGAAAACTGCCTCGCGTTATGTGCGTGGATAGTTAAAGCAAACGGTTCGAATAATCACCGGGCCATGACATAACGTCATGCTGCCAAAACAAGTCAGCAAATTAGAATTGCGAAAATATTATTCTCTCTACGGTGGTATGTGGAACTTATTTTGCAGGGTCGGACACTATCCTCGTTTTCAAGTTCTTTTGTGATGTATTCGGAGAAGGAACCCGCCTTGCAATGCCGAAGACAATACTGCACGCCGGACTCATCGTCATTGAAGCCTGGTTCAGGGGCTACTGAGGGAGTCCTGGATTAGGGGGTCTCCGGACAGCCGGACTATCTCCATTGGCCGGACTGTTAGACTATGAAGATACAAGATTGAAGACTTCGTCTCATGTCTGGATGGGACTCTACTTGGCATGGAAGGCAAGCTAGGCAATACGGATATAGATATCTCCTTTGTAACCGACCTTGTGTAACCGTAAGCCTCTCTGGTGTCTATGTAAACCGAAGGGTTTTAGTCCGTAGGACAACAACCATAACATACAATCATACCATAGGCTAGCTTCTAGGGTTTAGCCTCTTTGATCTCGTGGTAGATCTACTCTTGTACTACCCATATCATCAATTCAATCAAGCAGGACGTAGGGTTTTACCTCCATCAAGAGGGCCCGAACCTGGGTAAAACATTGTGTCCCCTGCCTCCTGTTACCATCCGGCCTAGACGCACAGTTCGGGACCCCCTACCCGAGATCCGCCGGTTTTGACACCGACACCCGCCGTTTGGGCTACTGTGTGTATTGGCTTGCAAGGTGAATTCTTTGATGGGAGAGAAATGAACCGTGAAGCTACCGTGGAAGAGTTGAAGATACCGCAATACAATGCTCAAGCTTGTGATATTCTCTTCAACGGATTGTGCCTTGAAGAATTCAACAAAATCAGTCATCTTGAGAATGCAAAGGAAATTTGGGATACTTTGATTGATATGCACGAAGGTACCGACTTCGTCAAGGAATCTAATTTGGATGTGCTTCAAAGTCAACTTGAAAAGTTCAAAATGAAGGATGGTGAAGGTGTCGCTAAAATGTACTCTAGGCTTGCTCTCATCACAAATGAGATTGCCGGCTTAGGAAGTGAAGAGATGACCAATAGATTCATCATCAAGAAGAACCTAAGATCCTTGGATGGAAAATACGATACCATGTGCACATTGATCCAAATGATGCCGAATTACAAAGATCTCAAGCCAACGGAAGTAATTGGAAGAATTGTTGATCATGAGATGTCATTCAAGGATAAGGAAGAGCTTCACAACAAGTCAAGTGGTCTTACAAAGCCTCATGTGATGCTCCCACATCATCAAGTGAGGAACAAGCCTTCAATGAAGAATTGAGCCTAATGGTGAAGAACTTCAACAAGTTCTACAAGAGTAGAAGCAAGGAAAGAAGTTCCAAGTCAAGGTCCTACAATGACAAAAGATCTTCAAGTCGTGAACATAATTGCTACAATTGTGGAAGACCCGGATACTACTCCAATGAGTGTACGGCTCCCTACAAAAGAAGAGAAGATTCTCCCAAAAGAAGAAGTAGAAGAGAAGAATCACCACCAAGAGAGAGAAGAAGTAGAGATGACCATTATAAATGAAGAACATCACAGAGAAGCAAGGATTCGGAAAGAAAGGACAAATCATCAAGGAGCTACAGAAAATGAAGACATCAAGCTCATGTTGGTGAATGGGTATCCGGCTCCGACTTCGACAATCACTCCGAGAGAAATTATCACTCCGACTCCGAATATACTCAAGATGAAGGTGTTGCCGGTCTAGCACTTGTGTCAACCAACTCCTACAACATATTTGAGTCACCAAATGAAGGAATTGGAAGATGCTTCATGGCTAAAGGACCAAAGGTATCACACCCCGAGTATGTTGGTTTCAATAGTGATGAAGATGATTTGCTAGGTGATGATGATTTAATTGTTGACAATTCAAGTGATGAAAACTATGATGAACTTTCTATTAATCATGCTAATCAAGATAAAAGGAATGACGATGATAAGAAGGAGATTGAGCGTCTAACTAAAGAACTAAACACTCTTAAGTTAGATCATGAAACTACCTTGGAAAATCATCGAGAGCTTTTAAAGACTCATGAAAAGTTACACTTTGAAAAGCTCAACCTTGACCAAGAGCATGGGTTCTTAAAAGATATCGATGATGATCTTCGCAAGAAAAGTTCTTCTTACATTGCCAAGCGTTTACTCTTGTCTACTTACATGCCACAAGTTAAATCTAGCAACAAGAGTAAGAAAGATTCTTCTTCTAGTAGTAGCAATAATCATGCTAAATCCAATGTTGTTGCTTCTAGTAGTTCTCTTGATTCCACTAATGATTCTCTTAGCCAAGTTACACTTGAGCAAGAAAATAGCTTATTGAAGGGAATTATAGAGAAAGGTGTTTACAAGAGCCTTGCCGAAAGTAAGAAATTTGAGGAAATTGTACGCAAGCAAGGAAGACACTGGAAGAATCAAGGAATTGGTTTTGAATGAAGGTTCAATGCTGATGGAGTTGAGTGGGAAGAAGATCAATACCCCAAGACGAAGTTTGTTCCTCAATAAGAGACGTATGATCCTACTTCTTTCCAAGGAACACAAGCTCAAGATGATCTTCCAGCACAAGACCACAAGCAAAAAGGCAAGGACAAGCTTCAAGAGGAGATTGATGCATTTGAAGAAGCTCCCAAGGCCTTGGTCAAGTGGGTTCCCAACACTACATCAAGTTCCACTTCATCAAGTACGAAGACACCTCCAAGGATTCCCATCAAGATGGTGTGGATCCCGAAGAAAAAGAACTAGAGAGTTCTTGAGGGTGACTCCGCCAACATTCTTCACTCATATCTTTTGGCAAGGACATGTGCAAACAACTTCCATATCTTGCACTAGTTCAAGGAGTCACAAACCCTCTTGTTAGTAAGACAAGGGACAAGGTAACCTAATGCTTTCATGGACATTATCTTATGTGAACATCACTCTATGTCTGTGGATATCCTTGTTTGTTCCTTGTGGGACTAACCCGTGTAGGTATTGAAAGTGCAACTCACTCCAATGGATTGCTCCAAATGACCTACATCAACATTGAGCATCTACATCTTCAACACCTACATGAAGTCATCATCGACAAAACCCAAGGTTAGTTCATCCCTCTTAGGGGGGATATCACATCTAGGGGGAGCTTTACTCTAATCAATTGAGCTAAAGAAACCCTAATGGTGTGAACACAACAATGCTTTATGTAAAAGTGGCAACCCCACTTATGCTTAAACGATGAGTATGACATATGATCAAATGTTCTCATTTAACTCCTCAGTCAATATACTCATATATAGATGACCTAGTCATCGCCAATTGCTTGATAGATGCTAAAATGTTTGTGCATGCTTTGTCACATATTTCATTTGCCATTTTGTTGTGTGAGCATGTTGGTTTCATATTTTACTCATTCGAGGACATTGATTTGTTGCTTTGATTGTTTGGCCTTTTCTCTTTTGCCAAATGGATGGACAAGAATGCCTAAGAACCCCCTCTAGCTATCTATGCTTTTCTCGTCTCAAACTCTATTCATGCTGCATCACAAAGTTTGATCAAGTCAGATTCGAACCACTCTATGTGAGGAGCACTCGGAGTCCCTAATTCGTCATAGACTTAAACTTCCAAAACCTCTTTGTGCATTTCGGTATGACCGAGTCATCCAGTTTGGTCACACCGAGTTCACTAAGTTAATCTAGGTTTTCCATCTCGGTGCAACCAATTTGAACTTCTCGGTCACACTGAGTTGCAGTAACCGCTCACGATTCTGCATCTCGGTGCCACCGAGTTGTTCCACTCGGTCACACCGACAGGGTCGGGATATATATACCCACGGGTGAGATTTTGGACATTTCTTCAAACTCCTTAGCCCGCGCATGTGTCCTGCTCTGCATCCTCGAGTCTCCGGATCGTCTCCTCGCCGCCAGCGACCTCCCGCCACTGGCTTCCATCGTCGTCAACGAAAATCTGATCCACCGTTGCCACCGTAGCGAACCTCTGGTGAACTAGGGTATGGGTTCGACTCTATGTGCCAATTCCTTAACTCTGATTCATATCACATTACTTTGCCATGATCATGACCACGTATGCAAACAATCCATCCACTGAAAACTTCCTTTAGGTTAGATTGGATTTGAAAATTTAGGGTTAGGTCTCCGCCGAACTCATCTCGGACTGACCGAATTGTAGAAATCGGTCTCATCGATTTGGCTTAGGCCATAGCACATGCATTTTTGGTCCGACCGAAAATTGCAAATCGGTGTGACCGAGTTCGATTCTCTGTGAAACCCTAGCAATCTTGGTGCCACCGAACTGTGAATCATTCTGACCGAGTTCACTAGTTTAGGTTCCAAAAGCTGCTTTGGTATCTCCGAGTTTATCAAATCGGTAGCTCCGAAATGCTTTCTATGGAGAACTAAAATGAAGTTTTTAAGTCATCTATTTTGCAAAAACTCTGCACTTTGTGATGCTCATCCACTCTACCTCATCTACATCTATTCATAGGGTTTGCTGTCAGTGATTGCCAAGATGTCTGACCAGAGTGACAGTCAAAACAAATCTGAGGAACATGTGCAATTGAGTGAGGGTTCAGATCCCTCAAGCAGCTATGATGAGGGAAGTAGAAGCACACCCAGTAACTTGCTCAAGGCAGCCACTAGAGCAAGGAAAAAGAAAACCTCAGACTCTGAGGATGAAGATTATGTGGTTGTTGAGGATGAGGCCACCTCAAAGAAGAAAGTCTTGAAGAAGGAATATGGGTCAGCTGCTACAACAAAGCCAGGGATGCACAAGAAGGCACATGCCAATAGAATGCCAACATCCAAGCCTAGGAAAGCAGCCTTGGAAGAAACTATGGAGTTCACTCTTGAGCCCAAAGAGGCTGGAGAAGGCAAGAAGATAAAAGAGAGGGTCAAGAAGACCACTGCCAGAGTCCTAGGGAGATCATCCATGTTTAAGGATCTTGTAGAAGAAGAGGAAGAGGAAGAGGATGCTCCAGTACCCAAAGCTCTTATGGTAGATGCTATCAAGTCAGGGGCTACAACATCAAAGCCCAAGTCCGCTCCCAAAGCTCAAGCTCAGAAGTCAAAGCCCAATAGGAACACTAGAAGTATTCCTGCTGAAGAGAAGAACAAGGTCCCAGTGCCTCAAGCTGAAGAAGAGGATGATGAGTCTCTTGTTTTGAGGAAATTGAAACCCCGGATCCCAGACCACAATGATGCTCATCTAGTGGCTGAAGACGTGCACATCAGAAAAGATGCTGGACTGAGATTCTGGAGACAGTATGATCCCTATGCTGTTAGGAGGACTACAGTTGATTACAGATTTCATACCAAAGAATAGCAAGACTTTTATGAGACAATTTTTCTTGACAAGAAGCCCATTGTTTGTGACAGGAGATGGGTTGATTGGGAATTCATCAGGAGAATGAAGATCACTTCACAGGAGTATATGACAGCTTCAAAGCATGTGGAGTAGATGAGTTTGTTGGACAAAATCTCACAAAATGGAATGATGAGCTGATCATGCAGTTTTACTCCACTGCTCACTTTTACCCAGATGGGAAGATCATATGGATGTCTGAAGGTACTAGGTACCAATCCACTGTTGAAGAATGGGCCAAGCTGATCAATGCCCCAGAGGAACATGAGGATGACTTGGATGTGTATGCCAAGAAGAAGAAAGACCACAACTCCATGGCAAACATGTACAAAGAGATCCCTGATAAAGCTTTGGAGACTCACAAGCTTGGATCTGTACATTACTTGTTGTCTGGTCTGCCTACCATCAAGTGGATCCTAAGGCACACATTGCTACCCAAGTCTGGAGATCAAAAGATGGTTAGAGGACATTCCATCAACATGCTGCAAATCTTTGATGTCCCTTAGAAGTTTAAAGTCATGAGCCTGATTGTAGAGGCAATCAAAAGGACAGCTGCTGACCAAAAGAGAAGCTGTGGGTATGCTCCACATATTCAGGAGCTCATCAATTCTAAGATGGGCACAGGAACATACTTGTTGGACAAGGGACGTCTACCCCTATATCCTGAATTTGAAGATAATGAAGCTATCATGAATGAGAATGAACCGTCATCAGCTCAAGCACAAGAGATGAGAGCCAAAGCTAAGGCAGAGAAAGCCGCAAGGATGCCAAGTGCAGAAGAAGCATCTCAGGTGTTCCTCAAGTCAAAACAAGATCAATTGGGCTATCTGATTCAAGCTACACTGAGGATTGTGAAGGGCTTGGCCACCCTGACTCAGAATCAGGAGAGCCTGGAGAGGATAGTTGAGACAAAATTTTATGATCTTGACCTCAAGGAAACTAAGATACAGACTGCGGTTGAGTAGCTCCAGGAGGAAGCAGAAGAGAGGAAAGGGAAGGCAACTACTGATGCTTTTCAGCGAGTACCAAGGAGTCAAAGGTCTGCTGCAGTGCATGTACCTATTTCTAGATCTACATTGTCTGCACCAGCAGCTATAGCTTCAGTGCCACCTCTAGCAGCCACTCGACCAGCTCCAACTACATCGACAGATGCCTTCATCCTTGTAGTTCTCTCTACACCACCTCCCGAAGACCGAGCCTGAGAGACACATAGCACTATGCATTTTCAAACTTTTTGGTAACTTGTTGCCAAAGGGGGAGAAATATATATAGATCATAGGCTTCGAGAGAGAGTGTTTTCCTTTTATCTCTCTTGTTTTTGGTTGAACCTTTTTATGCGCTTGGTTGATACACTATGTCTTTGTCTGTGTGAGATACTTGTTTGATCATGTGATTGATCATATGCTACCTTAATGCTTGCTTGGATGATATTATATCTTATATTCCATATATGATCATTCACTTTTCTTGGTGATGAGTGCATGTTTTTAATGTTTATCATTTTGAGCACTCCACCAAGATGTATGTGACATGGAAGAGTGACCCATGATCCTAATCGATTGTGCATTTGCATTCAAAAGCAAATTTTAAATAACGCACAAATTTAGGGGGAGGTCTTTCTTATCACATACTTCTCAAAGCAACGATGTATTTCAATCTTATAATCATTTGTCGAAGCTTTTATCTATATGTTGTCATCAATTACCAAAAAGGGGGAGATTGAAAGTGCAACTATCCATAGGTGGTTTTGGTAATTCCTAACAACATATAGCTCATTGAGCTAATGCTATTTCAATATAAATATTTCAGGAATGCTCAATGATTAGCATGAAATGGATTAGAAATGTGGACCCCTCAAAATTCTAAGGATAAAAGAATGGCTCAAGCTCTAAAGCTCAAGACTCTACATTTTACTTTTAGTGATCCAAGATCACATTGAGTCCATAGAAAAGCCAATACTATTAAAAGGGGATGAGGTGTTTCTCAATGGGTTACTTGCTCAAAATGCTTAGTGATATGCTCCAAAACCCTCAACCACTTTCTCACATCCACATATGTCCTAAACCAAAAGTCAAACTCGACCACACCGAAACTTTCTATCTGGTGCCACCGAGTTCAGTTGACATAGCCACTGCCACAAAACCCTAGTCTTTTCGGTCTCACCGATAGGGATCTCGGTCTCACCGAGATGGGACTGCAAACTCTATGTTTCCCTTCGTAACGTTTCTGTCCAACCGAAATGAGCGATCGGTCCCACCGAGTTCGCAATGCGAACTCTCTGTTTCCCCTTCATAACATTTTGGTCTCACCGAGCTGAGCGAATCGGTCCCACCGAGTTTTCCTGACCAACTCTCTGGTTAGCTTATTACCAAAGTCAGTCCCATCGAGTTTGTGTAATCGGTCTCACCGAGATTACGTTATGCCCTAACCCTAATGAAATCGGTCTCACCGAGTTGACATGTCAGTCGCACTGAAAATCCTAACGTTCACATTTTGAACTAAATTAGTCCACACGAGTTTCATTATTCGGTCCCACCGAGTTTGCTGATTTGTGTGTCCCGGTTAGATTTTGTGTGGAGGCTATATATACCCCTCCACCCACTCTTCACTAGTGAGGAGAGCCATCAGAACATGCCTACACTTCCATCATACATTTTCTGAGAGAGAACCACCTACTCATGTGTTAAGGTCAAGATATTCCATTCCAACCATATGAATCTTGATCTCTAGCCTTCTCCAAGTTGCTTTCCACTCAAATCATCTTTCCACCAAATCCAAATCAGTGAGAGAGAGTTGAGTGTTGGGAAGACTATCATTTGAATTACAAGAGCAAGGAGTTCATCATCAACACACCATCTATTACCTTTTGGAGAGTGGTGTCTCCTAGATTGGTTAGGTGTCACTTGGGAGCCTCCGTCAAGATTGTGGAGTTGAACCAAGGAGTTTGTACGGGCAAGGAGATGGCCTACTTCGTGAAGATCTACCCTAGTGAGGCAAGTCCTTCGTGGGCGATGGCCATGGTGGGATAGACAAGGTTGCTTCTTCGTGGACCCTTCATGGGTGGAGCCCTCCATGGACTCGTGCAACCGTTACCCTTCATGGGTTGAAGTCTCCATCAATTTGGATGTACGATAGCACCACTTATCAGAACCACGCCAAAAATCTCCATGTCTACATTGCGTTTGCTCCCTCCAAACTCCTCCCTTTACCTTAATGTGCAATGTTTTACATTCCGCTGCTATACTCTTAGACTTACATGTGTAGGTTGTTTACTTGACTAGTGCTAAGTTGCTAAAATCTGCCAAGACTTAAAATTGGGAAAAGGCTAGATTTTTATTTGGTCAAGTAGTCTAATCACCCCCCCCCCCCTCTAGACATACTTTCGATCCTACAGATTTCCATTGTGCAGTACTTCTGTACTATAGTTTCCAAGTACGCGAAGTGTAATACGCGACGGTGGTTGATGGCATTGAGAATTCCTTCATCCGTGCAATTATTGCAAAATACCAAAAACGCATCCACGTCGCGGCAATCTTTAATCTTGTCTTTGACAAGGAGGAACCTGGCCCGAAAGTGATGGACTGTTTCCTGAGACTACTGTCATATGCACGTGAGGTCGCATATATCCGGATGACCAGAATTTCTTGTTGAATATTGCATGTGGTGGGTGGGTGGCTTTGGATCCGAACCCTGGCCCAATTTGGAGTCCAGAGTTTGAGAAGCTTCCGAGCTTATTAGTTCGCGCTCAGGGATGTCGAATTATTTTCCGGGCCCAATGCCCGAATCCGAGTTCGGGGGACTGGGAGTGTCGTTCCGCAGATGGGTATCCGGCCCTTTGAGCTCAGAAATCCGAACATAGTTTGTCTTCGGGATAGGGGAAGAATTATTGTTTTGCTCTTCTACGACTGCTGTCTGATGGGTGATCGGCAGAGATTTGATTTCTTTTGATCGGGTTTAAGCCCAATCTGATAAGAGTCAGTAGTGACCCCCATGGCGGCGATGTGATCCAGGAGTTCATCCACTCCGCTGGATCCATCCGTCTGGAGTATTCAGAGTCAACACGGAGGCGATTTTCGATGACCCGAGAAGTCATCGTCGTCTTAACGGCCGAACGGGCAGTCATGATAAAGCCACCCAGCCGGAGGGTTTGTCCTGAGGCCAGAGCTCCTCCGGAGGTGATACTGTCTTTGATAACAAGGTGAGCCATCAACCCTAACTTCGACATCACAATGGAACTCTCAATGAAAGCACTAATATCGGTGTCAAAACTGGCGGATCGATGGTAACAGGAGACGGGGGACACGGTGTTTACCCAAGTTCGGGCCCTCTTGATGGAGGTAATACCCTACATCCTTCTTGATTGATCTTGATGAATATGCGTATTACAAGAGTTGATCTACCACGAGATCGTTGTAGCTAAACCCTAGAAGTCTAGACTGTATGATTGTTGTCTATGGACTAAACCCTCCGGTTTATATAGACATGGAGGGGCCTAGGGTTATACAAAGTTGGTTACAGAGAAAGGAAATAATACATCCGGACGCCTAGCTTGCCTTCCATGCAAAGGAGAGTCCCATCCGGACACGGGGGGAAGTCTTCTATCTTGTATCTTCATGGCCCAATGGTCCGGCCCATGTCCCATAGGCCGGACGCCCAAGGACCCCTTAATCCAGGACTCCCTCAGGCGCGCCTCACAGCAAGAGCGGATCCATCAACGCTTTTCTACTGCCGATAGGGCGTCGCAGCTGGGTACACGTCCCGTCAGTACCCCCATTCCTCGCCAGGAGTGGGCAGAGGCCCTCTGCGCCGTACTTGCACCAGAGGCCAGCCACGCTGTAGTTGCACCGGACTCCCACCGTGTCATTCGCCTTGTCCGCGGCTCGCTCGATGCCAACGCACTGGTCGGTAGGCTCGGCCGCCTCCTTGGCCTAGGTGTCCACCTGGGCGCATTAGAGAACATGGCCGTCACATCCTCAAGCTGGTGATATCCAATGAAATAGCCAACTTGGAGCTCGAGATTGCGCTCCAGATGTACCGCGAGCGTGTCGACCACTTGGACAAACGCCTGCACGAGTTCAGGCAGAGCCAAGAGCTAGCATAGGCAAGGGCTGCTGGTCATGGTCTCATGGACGCGTTTTATTTTGTTGAGTCATTTTGATGTGGATAGTTATGTATCCACAGCAATCATAGTATTGCTCTGTTTATTGCTCTGTTTCAATGTGTACTCTGTTTTCCGTTCTTATATGTTCTGTTTCAATGTGTATATCTACGCTTTCCATTCTGTATATGTGGATGATAACAGCTAGACTCAAATTAGTATACAAAATTAGATAGAAAATGGAATATATAATATATATATATATATTAATTGTTCATTAATTCATCACAGAATATATATATATATATATATATACATGCTGATACTTAACTACTAGGTACAATGCATAAAATTGAATCCCTCCTGGGGCCAGTATTCCGGCAGCCCCTCGCCGCAGCTCCCTGGTGCGTGGCGTCTTCCCAGTGCGGAGACAGTACTCCGCCTCCTCTGCCTCGCAACGCTTGACGTACTGATCTGCCTCTTGCTGGCGGACACGCGCGAATGATATTGCCATTTCGTTGGGCGCCCACCGGAGCTCCTCGTCGGTGGCACGCTAGAGCTTATCGACCCACCTCCACGCAACGACGAGGCGCCCAGCGCCTATGACCTTCCTCGCGAAGTACCCGTCTTCTTACACCTCCTCCGCACAACGACGCGCCCGCCCCCAAAGCTCCTCCTCTTCCTTTTTCTAGGCGGCATCACAGCCTTCACAGGCCGCCTGATACCTGGCTTCCTCCTCCGCCATCTCCTTCTTGAACACCACTTGCCTGGCTTTCTCAGCCGGCGGTAGCGAATTCCACAGACAAAGATTGTACTGGCCCCAAAACCAATCCAAAGTTGGGGGGTCCGGCGGAACCTCATCCGGCGGGACATAGGATTCCTCATCGCTGCTATTCGAGTGAGCATCCTCGGTGGGCGGCGACTCCTCGTCGGCGCGTGGGCAGACCGGTGCCACCATGGCAGAAATTTGAGAGAGAGAGAGAGAGAGCGAGGGGAGGATGTAGATGAGAATGCAGGTTGGATGACGTGAGCAAGGTAGTATTTATTCATGGCCGAATCTAGATCGACGGGAATAGTACACAAGCAGGTCGCCGGAATTTACGTGTACTGTAGTTTGAATTACACATGATTCCCACAGCAAAATTCACGTGTGAACATAATAGCTGATGGTTTCCAATACAGAACCGTGTCTGATTAATGATCTTCGACACTCACCTACCAAACCTCAAGCCGCAAGATAGAGTGCCAATCGTGTGGGGGGCGGTTGTCTTGCCAGATCTTTACATTTTCTTTTTTGAACACAAGATATTTACATCATCTGATGATTTTTTAACTCGCACACAAGTACACAAAAATATGATTTTTCAAACCGTTATGCTTAGCCGTTGCATGTAGATGTAGTTCCAATTTGAATTACGGTCATTAAATGGCTAGAAAAACACTTAAATGTCTTTAAAAGGTTAAATGACCCCTGAAATTTTCCAAATTTTCACATGACAGTTGTATTAGTGCACGTTAAACGTAGAAAAAAATTGAAGGTCGTAATAGGAAGTTATCTCTCGTTTGTCATCCAACATGCATTGTTCCCTATCGAAACCACAAGCCTTCTAGTGAGTTGCTCCGGTTTGTGAGGGGGTGTGTCCAAAATTTCGTCAAACAGGCCAATTTTTTTACCACATCATCTTGGTGGCATGACATTACATCAAGCAAGGTTTCATGTTTTTTTGATCATATTTTAATTTTTTGGAATTAAAATGCCATGGCACTCCATGCATGTGCCCATGCCGTGAGACCAATATGTTTCAAAATTCTTTCTAATTTACTTCACATGGAATTAACTCACACACAAGTACACAAATATGATTTTTCAAATCTTTACGGTTAGCCATTGCATGTAGATGTAGTTCAGATTTGAATTGCGGTCATTAAATGGCCATAAAATCACTTAAATGTCTTTAAAAGGTTAAATGACCCCTGAAATTTTCCAAATTTTCACATGACAGTTGTATTAGCGCACGTTAAACATAGAAAACAAAATTGAAGGCCGTAAGAGGAAGCTATCTCCCATTCGTCATCAAACATGCATTGTTCCCTCTCGGAACCACGAACCTTCTAGTGAGTTACTACGGTTTGTGAGGGGGGTGGGTCCAAACTTTCGTCAAACAGGCCAATTCTTTTACCACATCATCTTGGTGCCATGAAATTACATCAAGCAAGGTTTCATGTTTTTCAGATCATTTTTTAATTTTCTGGAATTAAAATGCCATGGCACTCCATGCGTACATACGCATGTGTTCATGTCGTGAGACCAATATGTTTGAAAATTCCTTCTAATCTACTGCACATGGAATTAACTCGCACACAAGTACATAAATATGATTTTTCAAACCATTATGGTTAGCCGTTGCATGTAGATGTAGTTTAAATTTGAATTACGGTCATTAAATGGTTAGAAAATCACTTAAATGTCTTTAAAAGGTCAAATGACCCCTGAAATTTTCCAAATTTAACATGACAGTTGTATTAGTGCATGTTAAACGTAGAAAAATTTGAAGGCCATAAGAGGAAGTTATCTCTTGTTCGTCATCAAACATGCATTGTTCCCTCTCGGAACCACGCGCCTTCTAGTTAGTTGCTCTGGTTTGTGAGGGGCTATATCCAAACTTTCGTCACACAGGCCAATTTTTTTACCACATCATCTTGGTGGCATGACATTACATCAAGCAAGGTTTCATGTTTTCTGATCTTTTTAAAATTTTTAGAATTAAAATGCCATGGCACTCCATGCATACGTAAGCATGTGTCCATGTCGTGAGACCAATATGTTTGAAAATTCCTTCTAATTTACTGCACATGGAATTAACTCGCACACATGTACACAAATATGATTTTTCAAACTGTTATGGTTAGCCGTTGCATGTAGATGTAGTTCAAATTTGAATTACGGTCATTAAATGGCTAGAAAATCACTCCAATGTCTTTAAAAGGTCAAATGACCCCTAGAATTTTCCAAATTTTCATGTTACAATTGTAGTAGTGCATGTTAAATGTAGAAAAAAATTGAAGGCCGTAAGAGGAAGCTATCTCCCGTTCGTCATCAAACATGCATTGTTCCCTCTCGGACCCACGAGCCTTCTAGTGAGTTGCTCCGGTTTGTGAGGGGGGGTGTCCAAACTTTCGTCAAACACTCAAACTGGCCAATTTTTTACCACATCATCTTGGTGGCATGACATTACATCAAGCATGGTTTCATGTTTTCCTTATCATTTTTTATTTTTTTGGAATTAAAATGCCATGGCACTCGATGCATACATATGCATGTGTCCATGTCATGATACCAATATGTTTGAAAATTCCTTCTAATTTACTACACATGGAATTAACTCGCACACAAGTACACAAATATGATTTTTCAAACCGTTATGGTTAGGCGTTGCATGTAAATGTAGTTCAAATTTGAATTACGGTCATTAAATGGCTAGAAAATCACTTAAATGTCTTTAAAAGGCCAAATGACCCCTAGAATTTTCCAAATTTTCACATTACAGTTGTAGTAGTGCACGTTAAACATAGAAAAAAATTTGAAGGCCGTAAGAGGAAGCTATCTCCTGTTTGTCACCAAACATGCATTGTTCCCTGTCGGAACCATGAGCCTTCTAGTGAGTTGCTCTGGTTTCTGAGGGGTGTGTGTACAAACTTTCTTCAAACATGCCAATTTTTTACCACATCATCTTGGTGGCATGACATTACATCAACCAAGGTTTCATGTGTTTCTCATCATTTTCTAATTTTTTGGAATTAAAATGCCATGGCACTCCATGCATACATATGCATGTGTCCATGTCGTGAGACCAATATGTTTGTAAATTCCTTCTAATTTACTGCACATGGAATTAACTCACACCCAAGTATACAAATATGATTTTTCAAATCGTTATGGTTAGCCGTTGCATGTAGATGTAGTACAAATTTTAATTATGGTCATTAAATGGCTAGAAAATCACTTAAATGTCTTTAAAAGGAAAATGACCCCTAACATTTTCCAAATTTTCACATGACAGTTGTATTAGTGCACGTTAAACGTAGAAAAAATTGGAAGGTTGTAAGAGGAAGCTATCCCCCGTTCGTTATCAAACATGCAGTGTTCCCTCTCGGAACCACGAGCCTTCTAGTGAGTTGCTTCGGTTTGTGAGGGGTGTGTGTCCAAACTTTCGTCACACATGCCAAATCTTTTACCACGTCATCTTGGTGTCATAACATTACATCAACCAAGGTTTCATGTGTTTCTGATATTTTTTTAATTTTTTGGAATTTAAATGCCATGGCACTCCACGCTTAATTGTCATAGTCGTTAGACCAATATGTTTGAAAATTCCTTCCAATTTAGTGCACATGAAATTAAATCGCACACAAGTATACAAAATATGACTTTTCAAACCGTTATGGTTAGCTGTTGCATGTACATGTAGTTCAAATTTCAATTGCGGTCATTAAATGGCTAGAAAATCACTTAAATGTCTTAAAAGGTCAAATGACCCCTGAAATTTTCCAAAATTTGACATGACAGGTGTATTAGTACTACAAATTTTCTTGTACATTTAAAACACCATTCGTTCCCACTTTACTCCAAATTCATCTTTCACAGCTAATAAAAAATATCTACAACATCACACACAGTTGTTTTCTAGGAACCGTTTGCGATGACAATATCTGGGTCTATTTAATTCTTCCTCCTTAAGCTTCGCCGGCTCATCTGCTCGAGTGTCGGCAACCCACGAATCCACAAATCTCGATCACCATTCTCGCATCCCCTTCTTGCACAGATGATGCCATGGAAACGCTTTGTGAAGGCTCGTACGATGGTCGCGTCCCCCCCCCCTCGAGCGTCGCCGCCTGCACCGAGTGCGCAGCCGCCTACGCCAAGAGTGTCGCCGCATCCGCATTGAGCGCGTCCGATTCCGCCGAGAGGGCATCTGTGGCAGCCGACAGGGTAGCTGCAGTAGCCGAGATGGCTGCAGCTGTTGCTGCGACGGCGGTTGCAAACACCGAGAGCGCTTGAGCTGTCGTCCGTGCCGCCGATGTTGCCCTAGCCCGGGTCGAGGCCGTCCACACCAAGATCGAGATGCACACGCCAAGATATTCCAGGCCACCTCAGACTCCAGCATGCAACCCACGTCTGAAAAGGCGGCGGTGGCTATGGAGCACATGTTCCCTCATGAGGTCGCTGAGCAGGAGCTGGAGATGCAGGAGGCGGTGGAGATCAAGGAGCGCCGGGAGGAGGAGTTGCGCATGGCCGAGGTCACGGTAGAGAAGAGTATGTCCGTCGAGGAATCGGCGGTGGAGTACCAACACGAGCTTAGGCGCCGCCACTATTATGAGTACTACAACCTTGAGGGCGGAGCCGAGGACGTGGACGAGGACGTGGTCGACTTCAGCAGGGGGGGGCGCGGAGTCCACCAACGGTGGCATGTCGCCAGGACAATTCATAGACGTCTCATCTCACACTGGCGATGCATAGGCTGGCGCGGCGGCGGATTTGTTAAAATTATGCGTACTTAGGCTTTGTTTTTAATGCTGGTCTTTTGTTAGAGCAATGTTTAGGTCAATTGTCTCTGTTTAATTACTAAAATTGCTTGATTCAGTAAGTGTGGTTGTCTGCTGTACGCTCTTTTGTGTGCCCAAATTAGCAAGCGATGTTAAATTATGCAATGATGTACCCGGGGAAATTTCCACCAAAATTCGAATTATTTAATTCATCACATGCGCGTAAAGCAAAAGAATTGTGACGCCCCGAGACCGGTGCTCCAGATGCCCTTCATGGATACTGAGATTCGTCGTGTGATTTGTTTGGTTCGTTGTATTCATCTCTGCATCATGTGCATTGCATCATGTCATCTTGCACCTTTTTTTAAAACTCAGCTAAATAAATTGTATGGATCTTTGGTCCATTTAAATCAAGGGAATTCACATGGTTATTTCTCTTTATAACATATCCTCTCGATATTTAGGGAGCTATAAGAAATATTCCGTTAATCTGGAATGAACCATAACAAACTTGCATTTTTAATTCCATGCCTTCCTAATTTCAATTTTGGCTTCCAGCCTTGCCCTAAATTCTTTCATCTCCTTCCCGAGCTTCACCAAAATTCTCAACATTTTTGCACCTATCGAATACCCACTTCCTTCTCACACTCATTTGAATTAAATTCAAATGAGTTTGAATTCAAACTTCACACATGTTCTCTTTTCTATTTTCTTGGAGTGTGCACATTTTTGTGAGTCCAAGAAAATTATTCGCTGCCCAAGTTCCTTCCCTAATCTTTCATTTCTCTCTTTTCATTTCTTTTCTGCCAATAGAAAATAAGAGAGAGGGAGCAGAGAGGCCAGCAGCCCAGCCGGCCTCTTGGGTCTGACCATCTAGGCCGAGCCATTCCCGCAGCAAGCCAAGCCCACCAAATCCCTAAACCTAACCCAGTCCCCGATCCCCTTCATCTCTCCCGATCGACCCCCCCTCTCCCTCGTTCCCCTGCTCGCGCCGCCAGAGAGGAGCGAGAGCCCCACTCCTCCCGATCTACTACACTCGCGCCTCCCGATCCATGGCCTCCTTGCGCCATCGCCACCGCAACCAGTAGCCACTCCGGCGATGCTCCGCCTCTACCCAGAGTCTCACCGGCGTTCGCCTGCCTCCCCACGCTGTCGCAACGGCCATCTCCGGCCATGGTCCGCCCCGTGCGCCTCCCAGTCGTCCTGCCGCCCGCGCCTCCTTCTGCTACAGGCCATCCCCATGGCCTCGAGGTCCCCGATGCCCAGCCACCGCCGACTTCTTCTCTGCTCGAGGAGATCCAGCAGCCATGCATGGCCATGCCTCCCATGGAGCTCCGCCGCTGGGACTCCTCCTTGCCTGCGTCACTGCCTTCCCTCGTCCGGCCGCCGACCTCCGCCGCTTCCCGCCGCCCCTCGCGCCCCTGCATCTTCTCTTGGCGTTCGCACCTCCTGCCCATCGGTCGCCTCTCCGTGGCGCCGCGCCCGACCCCGACTCCACAACCACCGAACCAGGAACGCCAAGGCCATCTTAGAAATTTTCGCCAAGTGCCACAACCGTTGCATTCCGTTTCATCTGTGTCAAGGCCGAGATGACACCAAGTACCAGGAGGTCAATCACCCGTCAAGTTCATCTACATGTGTGTATGACCGTTTTCGCCAAAGTCCCGTGTACGACTACGGGGAATCACAAAGTACCCTTCGGATGCGCCAAGTTCGACTACATGGACCACCAAGTTCCTCTACCGATGACTCGAACGGCTACGAAACGTGTATCACTACCGTCCACCCGCGAAGACCCCATCGACGTCAAGTTCCTTGTCGTGACCCCGAACATCTATGGACATAAACGACTACTTCCTCTTTGACTCGTGAACCACTACTTTCACTACCGTCGTGAGAACGTCTACTTCCATCTACACCGCATTGAACTCAAACCGCCCCGAAAACGCACGCTTCGAAGGTATAACCGCCGAGACGACTGTCCGTGAACGAAAGCATATGTTGTATGAGATGTATGTTTTGATGTTGTATCCGCCCGTGAACATTAGTTGTTCCCTCGTTTGGCACCGCCGTCGAACCGTGGGAACTTGGTATCCGGAATCACCCCACCATCCTTGCATGACATGCTCCCGTCACACTTTCTTTTGAACCGACATCTCAATCGAGTTACCGGAACCGGAATGTTGTCGTGGCACCATTTCCGTTGTCTTTGCCGTGGCACCCCTTTCATTTCCGCCACGATGACAAATGCTTCATAACATGCTCATGTTAACATTTTCATAAAAATTGCATAAAACTTGTATATGTCATTCGCATCATGATAACAACATTTAAATGTTTAAAATTGTTGTTTGCATTAATGGCTAAATGCACGTGGGGATTTACCAGAATTGTTGTTTGTTATTTCCGGCCTCATTTAAACTTGCCTAAATGTGTAGTTTACATATTTTTCACCTCTTGCCATGTTAAACAACATTTAATATTGATGGGTACATGACCGAGAGAGAACTAAATAAGTCATGTGGTGTTTCGTCAATATGCAACTCGTTGCATATTGAGCTCCACTTAATTTGTAGTGTTGTTTGTTGCACTTTGCCATGCCATGACTCGTTAAATCGGACATGCATCATACTTGATTGTGTATCATGCCATGTTTATGTGATGGTTGTTTACCATGTTGTTTGCTTCTTCCCGGTGTTGCTTCTTCTTTATAGTTCCCGGTTTCGTTGCGATTGTGAGGATCCGTTTGACTATGTTGTTCGACTACTTCATGGATTCGGTCTTCCTCCTAGCGGGATTTCAGGCAAGATGACCATCACCTTGGATCTCACTGCTATCTTTGCTATGCTAGTTGTCTCGATGCTATCGCTATGTCGCGCTACCTACCACTTGTTTATCAAGCCTCCCAAATATGCCATGAAATAGCCTCTAACCTTTTTCACCGTCCTAGCAAACCATTGTTTGGCTATGTTACCGCTTTGCTCAGCACCTCTTATAGCATTGCTAGTTGCAGGTGCAGTTGTAGGTTGTTCCATGTTGGGACATGGATATCATGGGATATCACAATATCTCTTATTTAATTAATGCATATATATACTTGGTAAAGGGTGGCAGGCTTGGCCTTTTGCCTGATGTTTTGTTCCACTCTTGCCGCCTTAGTTTCCGTCATACCGGTGTTATGTTCCTTGATTTTGCGTCCCTAACACGGTGAGGGTTTATGAGCCCCTCTTGATAGTTCGCTTTGAATAAAACTCTTCTAGCAAGGCCCAACATTGGTTTTACCATTTGCCTAATAACAACTAAAACTTGCATAAGGACCAGCTAGCACTCGAGGACTCTTAATCAACCCCCGGGCCAATGCTCCTCATGAGTGTTGGTCCAACCTGGGCGATGTTCGGCGCCCCCTCGGCAACCAGGGTCTCAGCCAACCCGACGTCTGGCCCATCCGGTGTACCCTAAGAACGAGATACGTGCGACTCCTATCAGGCTAGGTCGGTGCATCAGGAGGTCTTGCTGGTTTTATTTTACCATTGTCGAAATGTCTTGTGCACTGGGATCCCGAGTTTGATCGGATGTCCCGCGATGGAGGATTGTCTCCGCGGAGCATGATCTTGTCATGGGCTAAGTTGGGACACCCCTGTAGGCTTTAAACTTTTGAGAGTTGTGCCCGCGGTTATGTGGCAGATGGGAATTTGTTAATATCCAGTTGTAGCGGACTTGAAGTAAACTCAACTAAAATACACCAACCGCGTGCGTAACCGTGACTGTCTCCTTTCAGGAAGTTTGAGAGGAGAACACGGTTGGGTTATGTTTGAATGTAAGTAATTCAGGATCACTTATTGATCATTACTAGTTTGCGACCGCTTGCATAGATTCTCATCTTACTCTTGTACTCGTGAGTTAGCCACCATACATTGCTTAGCCGCAGCTGAAACCTCACCACTTATGCTTTCCATACCCTTTAAGCTTTGCTAATCTTGATACCCATGGTAATTGGATTGCTGAGTCCTCGTGGCTCATAGTTTACTACAACAATAGTTGCAGGTACAGGTAATGCGATGACCCGACGTGAGGGCGCTTGATTGCTTGATTGGAGTTCTCCTTCTTCAATCAAGGGATAGGTTCCGGGTCGGGGAGCCTGGGATTAGCAGGGTGGATGTCGTTCTTCTTTTTCGTTTGATTTCATCTGTAGTCGGATCCTGCTCTTCTGTATGATGGTTGCTATGTATTGATGTACTGTTGTATGAATGATGTAGCTTGTGGAGAGTGTAAGCCTTTATCTTGTATTTTCATCTATCCAGTACATGGTATGTTGTAATGATATCCACCTTGCTATGCGCTCGAAATGCGGTTGTGCCCTAATCATGAATTCATCACGTGATTGGGATAGAATCACATCTTGGGCACTACAAGTTGGTATCAGAGCCTTACCGACCTTAGGAGCCCCCTTGATTGCTCGAACCACTGCCGTTGTTGAGTCTAGAAGCAAAAACTATTTTGAGTCTTATTTATATCAGAGAGTAAGAATTCTTTTTACTCCTTATCCCCTTCGTCGCTCTGGTGAGGACACCTGACGTAGATGTTTTGACTTTACTCTTCTCTTTTTCACTCAAATTTTTTTAGGATCACGCGACTATTGTTGGATCATTGCGATATCATTGTGATGGGAATTCTGTCTTGGTGCCTCCTGACATTTAGGGGTTGTGGCAGTGTCCCGGGGAGTTGAGCTCCAAGGTGTTTTTGTCACAGTGCTTATCGCTTCAGTTCTGGAATACAAAAGTTCACCGACATCGAAAATGCTTCTATACTATTTGTGGTGAGAGTAGTTTGACGACACCCAGTACTAGCGAGAGTGATCAAATGTATTGCCACATCTAGTATATCGGATGTTTTTGAAGGTCTGAGGTACACAATTTCCGATGGTTTCTTGGTTATGTGTTGAAGGATGGATACAGTTGGAGCGTAGGGCATGTTAGTTGTGTGAGATATTTGTGCCTCCCTGTATCCCCAACACCAGATTGCATAACCAGAAAGTTTCGGGAGTTCATATGTGAGAATTCAAGTAGTTACCTAGGATATCTTTCCAACAGATGCATGATATGAGATTGGGGTTCGACGTCTAGTGGTCCGCCTATCCATGGTTGGTTTTATAGTGGTCTCGTTGTGTCTTAAAGAGTCCTTGGCTATGCTGACTCGGGGACGCTTCATATGTCATGTTCACTGCCTTGTACATGATGGTGATGTATGATCGAGCCCGTGCGGGCCCCACCACGAAAACTTCGAACGAAATCTCTATCATATGTTTGTTTCCAGCTTATTCTGCAAGCCAATCCTTTGTTTTGTTTTGATTTGTGGTATTCGAGATGCTTCAATGTCAAGTGTTGATTTCATACCTTTTCGTAACCGATGTTCTCATATTTCTATGTGAATACTAATCCTTCTTGATCATCGAGGTTGTCATGTTAATTCCTTTCCAGCCGGTGTGCTTCTCTTCAAGTGGATCCAATCATTTCAACATTTGTGAGATCAATTCTAAGTTTTATCAACGGTATCCATTCCATCTACCCCAAGTTGCCTTTGTTTTCCCGCCCTCCCACCCTTTTCTTCAAGGACTCAGATTTCTTAATCAAGTATCCATCTTATGGATGTGAAGTTTCTTCATTCTTTCCTTCAATGTTCTTATCCGGTGATTATCATGAAGATGGTCAGGAGTTTCAAGTTCATCATTCTTCGTTCTTTTTCTTTTCCGGTGGATTCAATTCAAGCTTAGATTTCGGTGTTGATCATATCCCTTTCCTCCTTTCAAATGCTTTCTCATGCCGGTTTATCTCTTAATCATTCACCTCTCGCTTTCCATTTGTTCCGGAGTGCTGAAGATATCTCAGAAGATTCGTGTTTCCATTCTTAATCCGATCAAGGTATTTTGAGGTTGTTATCTCATTTAAGCCATTTAATTCAACCGGTGCAATCTCTCAAGCAACCATCTCCAACGGTGTTTATTTTGAGTGGGCCCTAACCCACAGGTCTTTTCCCAGGATCTTACCTACCTCTTCTGAATTTTCTGGAGCTATTCTCAAATTCATTTCAAAGTTTGACGTAAGAATGAATTTCATCAGTCAGATGCCCTCTCCAAGATTGTGCCAAATTATTTTCATCGTTGGCTCAACCTTTTCTCTTTTCATTCTTCTGGAGTGTCTAAACAATTCATGGTGGCGTTTCTCATCGCCATTCTCAGATTTTGGAGACTGAAGAAGAGTTTTCCTCTAAATCTTGCCGGCTCTCCCGAAGATTCATAGTTCAAGCTTCATGCCATCCCCTCAAATTGTTCCGATCATCAAGAATTATTTCACCTATTTGACGCATTTCAGGAGTTGTTTTCCTTTTTCGATCATCTGAAGGCCATCATTTCAGAAGATTTATTCATTCTCAACATTGATCTCTCATTCTCCAAAAATTTGCTAGTATTTCAGTCAAGTATTCTTTAGTCAGCTTGTCATCTCTTCATTCTCTTGTATCTAAATTCCCTCAAGCATCTCCTTTCGCTTTCTAATTCTTCCTGGTGATTCGTTCATTTTCAATCCTATCGGCGATTCATTCTCTTTCTTCATCATTCTCAAAATCCTACCGGTGGTTCGATGAAGACCTTACCAAGTTTGCGATATCTCTCTCTAAATCCTCTCAACGAGAATAAGTAGCATGCCTATCCGTTGCTTGTCATCAATTTAAGATGGTGAAGGGTATGTGTGACATAATTCTTATTCGTGTTTCCTTGAGGTAATTTAATTCCTTCTTTCGGAGTTCATTATGGTATCAATTTCTCAGTTCTAAGTTTTTCATCTTTTCTTTTTCGGAGTTTCAAGTTTTTCTCGGCTATCTCGTCTCGAAGCTCTAATTCATTGCAAGACTGCAATCTTATCCTTTTCAACCTTCATTTATTTTCTAGTAATCCTTCCATTGCTAGAGTTCTTGATGGAGGCTATACATGGTGGTTCATCAAGGATTTAATTCATTCTTGAAGTATTCTTCAAGATTCTTGTTGGATCTCAAGCATTCTTCACCTTGCATTCCGATCTGCAATTGTTCTCCATTATCTTTTGAGGTGGTGTTATGTCATTCTTGATAATTTCCTTCTTGTTTCATGATTCACAAGTTGTCAGGAATGAGGCATTTAAACCCATCATTTTCTTCCTTAGAGTTATCTTGGTATAGATTTCACCTAAAGCCTTCCATTGAGAATGTTGCTATTTGTGGTGCTTATCAAGGATCCAAGCTTTTTCCATATCCTTCTCGGTGAAAGAGGCTTTTCATCTTTTCGTTGATCTAATCCGACCAATTGTTTTCGTTGGTGATAGAAGCTCACCTCATAATTTTTATATGTCTCCATAAACCCACGAGGATCATATCTTTTCGTATTGATCTTCCAACAACTCCGTTAAATCCTACCTTTAAGGATGCTCTCTAAAACTCATTTGAGGTAGAACATGTTGTTTTCTTCACCATTCTTTTGATTCCATTCTTACATTTGTTCTAGAAACATTGTGATGTTTCTCTCTTCGACCCATCATCTCATTTTGTAAATATCATGTTCTTTTCCTTGCTTATCCGTTTAGCTGGAGTGTTGTGTTTTCATTCGAGCTCTTTCATCCTATCAAGTGTTGCATCTCTATTCAACCGGAGTGTTGTTTGAATTTGCTCTTCCTTGTCCCTTGTTTATCTTGTTTCAACCAGAGTGGTTTCAATTCCTTGTTGTCCATTGTGCTCATCATTCATAGCTTTGCAACCTCCAAGGTTCACATGGTGTTCCTTGTTTATCTTTTCTACAGGAGTGCTCTCAATTCTATTCAACTCTGTTGTATTCTTTCAAGTTTTCAACCTCTCAAGGTTCATTGGTTTCACTCGTTTGTCAAAGAAGCAACTTGTTTTACCTCTTCCTCTTCTGTTTCTCCCCGGTGCCATCCTTAGATCTCGGTTCGAGATCTCTTGTAAGTGGAGGAGAGTTGTGACGCCCCGAGACCGGCGCTCCAAATGCCTTCCACGGATTCCGAGATTCGTCGCATGATTTGTTTGGTTCGTTGCATTCATCTTTGCATCATTTGCATTGCATCATGTCATCTTGCACCTTTAAAAAAAACTCAGCTAAATAAATTGTATGGATCTTTGGTACATTTAAATCGAGGGAATTCACAGGGTGATTTCTCCTTATAACATATCCTCTCAATATTTAGGGAGCTATAAGAAATATTCCGTTAATCTGGAATGAACCATAACACACTTGCATTTTTTTTACCCTGAACACACTTGCATTTTTAATTCCATGCCTTCCCTATTTCAGTTTTGGCTTCCAACCTTGCCCTAAATTCTTTCATCACATTCCCGAGCTTCACCAAAATTCTCAACATTTTTGGACCTATCGAATACTCACTTCCTTCTCACACTCATTTGAATTAAATTCAAATGAGTTTGAATTCAAACTTCACATGTGTGCTCTTTTCTATTTTCTTGGAACATGCACATTTTTGTGAGTCCAAGAATATTATCCGCTGCCCAAGTTCCTACCCTACTCTTTCATTTCTTTCTTTTTTCTGCTAATAGAAAATAAGAGAGATGGAGCAGAGAGCCCAGTAGCCCAGCCGGCTTCTTGGGTCTGACCATCTAGGCCGACCCATTCCCGCAGCAAGCCAAGCCCACCAAATCCCTAAACCTTACCTAACCCAGTCCCCGATCCCCTTCATCTCTCTCGATCCACCCCCTCTCCCTCGTTCCCCTGCTTGCACCGCCAGAGAGGAGCGCGAGCCCCACTCCTCCCGCTCCACTACGCCCGCACCTCCCGATCCGTGGCCTCCTTGCGTCGTTGCCACCGCAACCAGTAGCCACTCCAGCGATGCTCCACCTCTGCCCAGACTCTCGCTGGCCTTCGCCTGCCTCCCCTCATCGTCGCAACGGCCATCTCCGACCGTGGTCTGCCCCGTGCACCTCCCCGTCATCCTGCCGCCCGTGCCTCCTTCTGCTGCAGGCCATCCCCATGGCCTCGAGGTCCCCTACGTCCAGCCACCGCCGGCTTCTTCTCTGCTCGACGAGCTCCAGCAGCCGGGCATGGCCACGCCTCCCATGGAGCTCCGCCGCTGGACCTCCTCCTCACCTGCGTCGCTGCCTTCCCTCGTTCGACTGCCGACCTCCACTGATTCCTGCCGCCCCTCGCGCCCCTGCATCTTCTCTTGGCGTCTGCGCCTCCTGCCCATCGGTCGCCTCTCCATGGCCTCGCGCCCGACCCCGACTCCACAACCACTGAAATAGGAACGCCAAGGCCATCTTTGAGATTTTCACCAAATACCACAACCGTTGCGTTCCGTTTCATCTGTGTCAAGGCCGAGATGACGCCAAGTACCAGGAGGTCGATGACCCATCAAGTTCATCTACATGCATGTACGACCGTCTTCGCCAAAGTCCCGTGTAAGACTACGGGGAATCACCAAGTACCCTTCGTATGTGCCAAGTTCAACTACATGGACCACCAAGTTCCTCTACCGATGACTCAAACGCCTATGAAACGGGTACCACTACCATCGACACGCGAAGACCCCGTGGACGTCAAGTTCCTTGTCATGACCCCGAACATCTACGGACATGAACGACTACTTCCTCTTCGACTCGTGAACCACTACTTTCACTACCGTCATAAGAACGTATACTTCCATCTACACCGCATTGAACTCGAACTGCCCCGAAAAAGCACACTTCGAAGGTATAGCCGCCGAGACGACTGTCCGTGAACGAAAGCATATGTTGTATGAGATGCATGTTTAGATGTTGTATCCGCCCGTGAACGTTAGTTGTTCCCTCGTTTGGCACCGCCGTTGACCCGTGGGAACCTGGTATCTAGAATCACCCCACCATCCTTGCATGACACGCTCCTGTCACAGTTACCGGAACTAGAATGTTGCCGTGGCACCATTTCCGTTGTCATTGTCATCGCACCCCTTTCGTTTTCGCCACAATGAAAAATGCTTCATAACTTGCTCATGTTAATATTTTCATAAAAAGTGCATAAAACTTGTATATGTCATTCGCATCATGATAACAACATTTAAATGTTTAAAATTGTTGTTTGCATTAATTGCTAAATGCATGTGGGGATTTAATGGAATTGTTGTTTGTTATTTCCGGCCTCATTTAAACTTGCCTAAATGTGTAGTTTACATATGTTTCACCTCTTTCCATGTTAAACAACATTCAATATTGATGGGTACATAACCGAGAGAGAACTAAATAAGTCATGTGGTGTTTCGTCAATATGCAACTCGTTGCATATTGAGCTCCACTTAATTTGTAGTGTTGTTTGTTGCACTTTGCCATGCCATGACTCATTAAATCGTACATGCATCATACTTGATTGTGCATCATGCCATGTTTATGTGATGGTTGTTTACCCTGTTGTTTGCTTCTTTCCGGTGTTGCTTCTTCTTGATAGTTCCTAGTTTCGTTGCGATTGTGAGGATCCGTTCGACCATGTTGTTCGACTACTTCATGGATTGGGTCTTCCTCCTAGCGGGATATCAGGCAAGATGACCGTCACCTTGGATCTAACTACTATCTTTGCTATGCTAGTTGTCCCGATGATATCCCTATGTCGCGCTACCTACCACTTGTTTATCGAGCCTCCCAAATATGTCATGAAATAGCCTCTAACCTTTTTCACCGTCCTAGCAAACCGTTGTTTGGCTATGTTACTGCTTTGCTCAGCCCCTCTTATAGCGTTGCTAGTTGCAGGTGCAGTTGCAGGTTGTTTCATGTTGGGACATGGATATCATGGGATATCACAATATCTCTTATTTAATTAGTGGATCTATATACTTGGTAAAGGGTGGAAGGCTCGGCCTTTTGCCTAGTGTTTTGTTCCACTCTTGCCGCCCTAGTTTCCATCATACCAGTGTTATGTTCCTTGATTTTGCGTCCCTAACACGAAGAGGGTTTATGGGCCCCTCTTGACAGTTCGCTTTGAATAAAACTCTTCCAGTAAGGCCCAACATTGGTTTTACCGTTTGCTTAATAACAACTAAAACTTGTATAGGGGCCGGCTAGCACCCGAGGACTCTTAATCAACCCCCGGGCCAATGCTCCTCATGAGTGTTGGTCCAACCTGGGCGATATCCAGCGCCCCCTGGGCAACCAGGATCTCAGCCAACCCGACATCTGGCCCATCCGGTGTACCCTAAGAACGAGATACGTGCGACTCCTATTAGGCTAGATCAGTGCATCAGGAGGTCTTGTTGGTTTTGTTTTACCATTGTCGAAATGTCTTGTGCACCGGGATCCTGAGTTTGATCGGATGTCCCGTGATGGAGGATTGTCTGCGCGGATCGTGAGCTTGTCATGGGCTAAGTTTGGACACCCCTGCAGGGTTTAAACTTTCAAGAGCTGTGCCCACGATTATGTGGCAGATGGGAATTTGTTAATATCTGGTTGTAGTGGACTTGAAGTAAACTCAATTAAAATACACCAACCGCGTGCGTAACCGTGACTGTCTCCTTTCAGGAAGTTTGAGAGGAGAACACGGTTGGGTTATGTTTGAATGTAAGTAATTCAGGATCACTTATTGATCATTAGTAGTTTGCGACCGTTGGCGTAGATTATCATCTTACTTTTGTACTTGTGAGTTAGCCACCTTACACTGCTTAGCCGCTGCTGCAACCTCACCACTTATCCTTTCCATACCCTTTAAGCTTTGGTAGTCTTGATACCCATGGTAATGGGATTGTTGAGTCCTCGTGGCTCACAGTTTACTACAACAACAGTTGCAGGTACAGGTAATGCGATGACCCGACGTGAGAGCCTGGGATTAGCAGGGTGGATGTCATTCTCCTTCTTCGATCAAGGGATAGGTTCTGGGTCGGGGAGCTTGGGATTAGCAGGGTGGATGGCGTTCTTCTTTTTCGTTTGATTTCATCCATAGTCGGATCCTGCTCTTTTGTATGATGGTTTCTATGTATTGATGTACTGTTGTATGAATGATGTAGCTTGTGGCGAGTGTAAGCCTTTATCTTGTATTCTCATCTATTCAGTACATGGTATGTTGTAATGATATCCACCTTGCTATGTGCTCGAAATGCGGTTGTGCCCCAATCATGAATTCATCACGTGATTGGGATAGAATCGCATCTTGGGCGCTACCAGAATCGTTTGCGATGCACACAATCGTTCAAAGTGAATGGTCCGGCGGCAGCACGCACAAAGTTTCCCTCCATATTTCCAAAATCTACTCCCGCCCCCCTTCCCCACCCCCTTTTCTCCCCGACCGCAAGTCACATTTCCTCTGTTTCCTCCTTCCTTCCTTGCTTCCTAAGATATAGCCGCTTCCTCGCTCTCATCGTCTCGCATCGTATCGCTGGGTCGCCCTGGTCTTCTTCAAAGACCTCTCCAGCGGTTCGTCCTCTAGAGACGACTCCTTCACCACTCGGGTATGCCTCTCTTCTCTCTCTCTCGGGCTATGACTTGGAATGAAGAATTTTTACCCGGTGCTCGATTTGAGTCACTTCTTCCTCTTGTAGCTCCCTAGGACCATCAGTGGCAACGAAGGGAGCGGGGTGGCTGAAGATCTATCTGCTTGTTGTCACCATCAATCTCCATATGTGAAGCTAGTTGCGTTTGAATATGTGGATAGTGGGAGGAAGTTTCTGGCATGTGCAAAGAAGGTTAGACCCTCTTTCGTTGTTACAAATCATCTGTTAGATGTGATTCAGACACTATCACGGTCCCAACCCATTCATACCACACCTTCAACCAAACACATCCTAAGACAGTGTCACAGTTTGTACCTAGTATCTAAAATTGTTGTCATCTCATCAGTGGTGCCATTAGAAAATTATTTGGCACCACTTCAGCAGTTTGTGCAGCCAACTTTGGTCCACACATCCGAGCATCCAAGCAGTAAAATACTAAATCTTTATGGTATGAAGGAACTAGGCATCGGAGCAACTAGGTGCTCTGAAGTCCAGGTCCCTGATTTTTTTCCGCTACATTGGCTCATCAGTGCAGGGCACCGATGCGAGATGTAGCAACAATTGTCTTTACACCAGTTTTGGCATACATAGTGGACAGCCTTAGTGCTATTAGTTCTACGTTACTAAATTTGTGCATGTACACACCTTTTAGTATCAATTTGCTATCATCCAAACACTATCGCTGTGCTGTTGCAGTTATATTTACCTTCCTCATAAAATGTTCAATTTGTTATTTATTGTACATGAGTAAGAACTTGTAGCATTGTTGTAGTTAATTATAGCTTCTGATGTTCTAGAATTTCGTTATTGTATCAGTAGCAATTAATTCATTTGCACATTGATCTTTTTTAGAAGATATGTCATAATTAACATGTTTCTTCAGTTTTTCAAAATAAGCATAGGTGATTTTCTATGTTGATATAAACCCATTTCCCCTACAATTGTTACTGATCTAGTTTTAAATATTATAGGATGAACATAAGTGTTCTTACTTGGAGTGGGTTGATCAAGAGTGGCTACAGTCTTTGAAGATGTGCCTAGCGAAGCTATGGAGCATGTATGAGGAAGAGAACAGAGAAAGTGTTGTCAACGCTGAAGAATATTTGAAGATGCGCGGTAAAAAGAGGAAGGTGGAGAATGAGCTCAGATTTTTTAAATCAGACTTTGCTAAGATGGTGTTGGCGAAGGAGGAGGCACTTTCCTAGTTGGCCAGTGCAAAACAGGTTCTTACTGAACTTAAAGCAGAGGCGGATAAGACGAGCCTGGATGATCTCAATTAGGGAAATGAATATATTGTTCTAATATTGTTGTGATGAAGTTGAACTAGCTATATGTTTTACTATGTTGTTTTCATGTAGCTATCGCACTGTGATGTTAAAATATATTTACGTGCCTGATATGAAATTGGCAAATAGTTGTTCGATATGAAATGTGAATTTGCGTAATACTAGAATTATTAATTGTAAACTGATAAACTTGCTAAATGTGTGATGGAACTTTGCAAACTGTTCTAGCAGTGAAAGCGCTTGTGATGGATAGCCCAATGCCACGTAGTTTTCTTCATCAAATCGTGTGTGATGTAGTTGATAAAAGCAAAGAGTTAACCAAGGCAGAGCATGTGTGATAGTTACACCTTTCACACATGAGCCTACACATTAAACTGTGTGGGATGTACGTACGAACGGAAACGTTTTCCCTGGATTGACTGTGTGGGATGTACATAAGAACGGAAATGTATTCCTTGGATTGATTGTGTGTCATATACATACGAGCGGAAATGTTTTCCTTGGATTGAGTATGTGGGATGTACATAAGAACGGAAACGTATTCCTTGGATTGACTGTGTGTGATATACATATGAACGGAAATGTTTTTCTGGGATTCACCGTGTGGGATGTACATACCAATGGAAATGATTGGGTTTCGATGCCTCGCCCGATCACACACGAGCTCATTTTGCCCCAGCCTGTGTCCCAAGAGGGCCTATCCCTGACAATTTCTGGGTCGTGTGGGAAGGGCCCCCCTATCGCCCACACTCACCTGGTGACGGTTCCAAATGTCGTTGCGGAAAGGGGTTAAAAACCGTTTGTATAGCACCGACGCGTACCAGTGTAGGCATCACGTCCAAGATTAGTAGACCGACTCCTGCCCGTATCTACTACTGTTACTCCACACATCGACCGCTATCCAGGATGCATCTAGTGTATTAAGTTCATGGGGAAACAGAGTAATGCAATAAGGAGGACATGATGTAGATAAGATCTATTCATGTAGGAATAGACCCCATCTTGTTATCCTTAATGGCAATGATCAATACGTGTCTTACTGCCCCTTTTGTCACTGGGAAAGAACACCACACGACCGAGCCCATCACAAAGCACTTCTTCCCATGGCAAGAAAAAATGATCTAGTCGGCCTAACTAAACCAAAGATTCAAAGAAGAAATACGAGGTTATAAGTAATCATGCATATAAGAGATCAGAACTCAAATAACTTTCATGGATAAAATAGATCTAATCGTAAACTCAAAGTTCATTGGATCCCAACAAACACACCGCAAAAAGAGTTACATCAAATAGATCTCCAAGAGACCATTGTATTGAGAATCAAGAGAGAGAGAGAGAGAGAGAGAGAGAGGAAGCCATCTAGCTACTAACTACGGACCCGTAGGTCTACAATGAACTACTCACGCATCATCGGAGAGGCACCAATGAGGATGATGAACCCCTCCGTGATGGTATCTAGATTGGATCTAGTATTTCTGGAATTGTGGCGGCTGGAATTGTGCTTCGTCGACTCCCCTAGGGTTTTTGGATTTTCGGGGATTTTTGTCGACTCCCCTAGGGTTCTTCCCATGACAAAGAACGAAGATCCCCCTCTTCGGAGCCCCAAACGGACTCCAGATCTGGCCTCCCTATGAAGAATAGGAGGTGACAGCAGCTTTGTCTTGTGGATCGCGATAATTCTTTCTCCCTGATTTTTTCTACAAAAATAGGATTTTATAGCGTTGGTGTCAGGGTCTGCAGGGCCACCAGATGGGGACAACCCACCTATGCGCGCTAGGAGAGGGGCGCACCCTGGTGGGTTGTGCCCACCCAGGTTCCCCTCTCCGGTAGGTCTTGGCTCCAGAAATTCTTGTTTATTGTATAAAAATTCCTCGCAAAGTTTCATTCCATTCCAAGAATTTTTTTTTCTACACAAAAACAACACCATGGTAGTTCTGCTAAAAACCACGTCAGTTCGATGTTAGTTTCATTCAAATCATGCAAATTAGAGTCCAAAACAAGAGGAAAAGCATTAGGAAAAGTAGATACGTTGGAGACGTATCAACTCCCCCAAGCTTAAACCTTTGCTTCTTCTCAAGCAATTTAGTTGATAAACTGAAAGTGAAAAAGAAAAAAAAAATTATGAACTCTTTTGCTCTTGTTTGCATAAATAAGATTAAACAGCACCCAGGTTTTCAGCCAACATTATAACTAACCATACCGACAATAACTCTTAAAGATTATATTAACTCATATCAATGACATAATCAGCTAGCGAGCAATAATAAGATATCTCAAACGGCAACACGTTGTCAAAACAACCATGATATAATATGACAATAGTGGTATCTTGCTAGCCCTTTTTGAGATCGCAAAACATAAATGAAGAGCACCTCCAAAGTTCAAGCAGCGACTAAACATTGTAATTCATGGTAGAAAAGGTCCAGTCATGATGCACCCAACATTAGCTACACACAATGCATAAGTCATGACAGTAGTGCTCTCAGGTTCTAGTGCTTGTTTTAGAAGGTGATGACACAACATAAAAGTAAATAGATAGTCCCTTCACAGAGGGAAGCAGTGATTTGCAGAGGTGCCAGAGCTCAAGTTTTTAAAACAGAGGTAAATGATATTTTGAGACATGCACCCTTTTCATTTACTTCACGACTATCAGTTATCGATATCTTCCATGCTAAGCACGCTAATGGCGGTTCCCAAGCAACAAAAGTAAAGGTTTTGACTCCATTGGGAGTTTTTGTTTGATTATTTGTAAGCTTTTATGTTTGCAGTTTGGGACTGGGCATCCCTATTACCGCCCTTTTCTCGTGCGATGGCGAGTGAATAAACACTCGACCTAAGAATAACCCGCTTATCATGGAAGATACCGACCACCTCCTGTCGTTCCATGGACGATCCAGGCACACAAAAAGGATATTTTTTAGAAGTTTTTAGAGGTGGCACATGCAAATTTACTTAGGACAGCAGGGTAATATCGCATATATGTAGGTATGGTGGACTCCTCTGGAATAACTTTGGTTCAAGGTTTTTGATGTACAAGCAGAATTCCCACTTAGTACAGGCGAAGGCTAGCAGTTAGATTGAGAGGTGGCCAGCTAGAGAGCAACAACGGTCATAAACATGCATTATGCATAAGTAACATTGGACACTAGCATGAGTAGGATATGAACACCATGAACATAATTATCATAGAGGCTATGTTGGTTTTGATTCAACTACATGTATGAACATGTGCCAAATCAAGCCACTCGAAAATTCAGAGGAGGATACCATATCATCATACTACATCACAATCATTTTAACACAATGTTGATATCCAAGATAAATCCTTATCCACTCCCAGCTACTTATGCATGGCATGAAAAACTATAATCTCTAATTGTCATTGAAAACATGTTTAATCATAATGGGCTAGATCATGGATACTAGGTTAAACATATTTACACAAACAGAACAAGTCGAGTTCATACCAGTTTCTCTCTGCCACAGGCAGTTCATTGAATATCGTCATTATTGCCTTTCACTTGCATGACCGAATGATGTGAAAATAATAATAGTGCAAGAGTGCCATGTACTAAGCCGGCATCTGCAAAATATTTTATTCAACAGGAGAAGACAAGGTAAAATGGACTCTTTATTAGTTCAACAGTTATTCAAATGAGAGCCACTCAACATTTTCATTGTGGTATTCTCCTCGGTACAACTCGAATAAAAAGAAAAGAATTTTAGAGAAACACACTGAAATATTTTTAGAGTTTTTGGTTTTCTTGAACAAGAAAATGAAAGGGAAAAGCAAAAGCGAGAAAAACTATTTACACGGGAAAGCTCCCAACAAGCAAAAGAAGAACAAGAAAATCTTTTTGGGTTTTCTTTTTAATGCTACAGCTAAGCATGCATAGAAAGTAAACTAACTACAACAATTTTTTTTGGTTTTTCTCAAGTTTTTCAAACACACAAGAAAGCAAGAAAAATAAAATTAAGCATGGATGATACAATGAAAAAGTGTGAACACCGACAACTGGAATAAGTCGACATGAATGTAATGTCAGTGAGAAACACGTACTCCCCCAAGCTTAGGCTTTTGGCCTAACTTGGTAATCAATCAGAAGCTTGGATAGTAGTTGGTGTGGTAGCTCATAGAGGCTCTCGGTGTGGATGCCTTGGCCTGCCCTGCAGCCTCCACTACTGCATTGTGAGCTTGGGCCTTGCTCTCAAGAACAAACTATCTTCCTTTGTTGTGATAGAAAAAAAGAGCAGGCGCAGGAAAATATGTGTGCACAACAGATGTTTGGTTAAACAACAGATTGTAAGTGAAGTTATGAATTTTTCCTTTAAGGATCTTATGATCTTTTAAGGTGTCAAAATCTAAATACTGCGTGGGCAGGATAGGGTCAAAGGGCAAAGGTGAAACACCCAGCCCTCGTGCTAAATGTGTGGCATATATTCCACCATAGAAATAGCTATTGTTAGCGTTCTGCTGAAGTCTGCGTACAACAATAGCTCCAAGGTTATAATTCCTTTCACCGGTGAGAGCGATGCGTATGAGGCTCAAGTCTGGAGCACGAAGTGTACTACGGTCTTGCTTTCCTACTATAAATTTCCCATTAAATAATGCAAAGTACTGAATTGCAGGAAAATGAATGCTCTTTATTCTACCTTGTGTCACTCCCATCGTCTCACCGTAACAAAGACTAGTCAAGAATGATTGGAACTCAGCCCTTGGTGGTTCGTCAAGCGAACCCCAGAAAGGGAGTTTGCAGTGGTAAGCAAATTTCTCTAGTGAGATGGTAAATGGATTATCATAAAGCATAAACAACACCCTAGACTCACGGGGATGGAATTTAAATCGTTTGACAAACGATTCAGTGAGAATGTGGCGTTGTTCGCACTTATCTGAAATGTAGGGACCGAGACTGGCATTGTGAACATATTGCTCCAATTCTTCCTTAATTCCCACATGCATCATATACTCATCGCAATGCCATAAGCATGTTTTGGTGGCGGCATCTCGTATGGAACTTTCACTTGGTTCAACATATGACCGGCGAGCGGAGCTGTCACTAGAAGATGCCCCCGAGGATCGCCTCCTCTAAGAACTCCTTCCAAAAAGGTTCATCGTGTTCACGTACAATTTTTTGAAAAATTTTGCGTGACAAAAATTTATCAACAAAACTTTACAAAATTGATAGCAACTACTCATAGGGATACATAGAGGCCATAGCAAGCATTCGAACTACTTAGAACTCTAAGAATTCAACATGCAAGCTCATCTACAGCAGCACCAAGAGTAGCTAAGTATTCAAAATATAAACCACTAAAACAAAAACTAATTGGACAAACGGTGGAGTCACATACCAAGCAACAATCCCCCGAAACAGTTTCTGAAATGGAGCTTCGAGCAAAGAGATCAAAATCCACGGTCTTGAGAGCAAGAACACGAGAGAGAGAGAGAGAGAGAGAGCTATGGAGAATTTTTTCTGGAGGTAGGTGATGAAGTGGTGTAAAGAGATAAGTGAGGGGGCCCACGTAGGGACCACAACCCACCAGGGCGCGCCTGGGAGTCCTGGCATGCCCAGGTGGGTTGTGCCCACCTGGTGCACCTCCCTTTGATATTATTTGCACCAGGAATTCAGAAATATTCAAAAAAATGTATTAAATTTTCAGGGCATTCTGAGAACTTTTATTTTTGGATCATTTTTTATTGCACGGAAAATCAGAAAACAGGCACAACATGGCATTTTATTTTATTTAACTAATTAAAACAGAAAACAAAAAGGTAGGGATAGAAGGTAGTGCTTACTAAATTCATCAACTTCATACCGCTCAAAAATGATCCATTAATAAGGTTGATCAAGTCTTATTAACAACCACTTTTGATTAGCATGAAACCGAAGAACTTCCGTAAATCACTAAGTTACCTCAATGGGGATATGAATGTCCCCAACAATAAGCATTTCATGTTTCTTTTTGACAGTAGGTAGAGGTATTTGAAAACTTCCAATAGTGATTGTCGGAGTTTTTCAATAACATTAATACCATTCACTTGGAATTGTTTCTTCGGAAAGTGCACTGTATGCTCATTACCATTGATATGAAAAGAGACCTTGCTTTTATTGCAATCAATAACAGCCCCTGCAGTATTCAAGAAGGGTCTACCAAGGATAATCGACATGTTGTCGTCCTCGGGCATCTCAAGTATAACAAAGTTAGTCAAAATAGTAACATTAACAATAACACCGAGCACATCCTCACAGATACCGATAGGTATGGCAGTTGATTTCTCAGCCATTTGCAAAGATATTTTAGTAGCTGTGAGTTTATTCATATCAAGTCTTTTATATAAAGAGAAAGGCATAACACTAACACCAACTCCTAAATCATACAAAGCAGTTTTCACATAATTCTTTTTGATGGAGCAAGGTATAGTTGGTATTCCCGGATCTCCAAGTTTTTTTAGGAACTCCATCTTTAAAAGTATAGTTAGCAAGCATAGTGGAGATTTTAGCTTCCAGTATTTTTCTTTTATTAGCGATGATGTCTTCCATATATTTTGCATAAGGAGGCATTTTCAAGATATCAGTCAAGCGAGTACGCAAAAAGACTGGCCTCAGCATTTCAGCAGAGCGTTCAAATTCTTCATCATCATTCTTTTTAGTTGACTTAGGTGGAAAAGGCATAGGTTTTTGAACCCACAGTTCTCTTTCTTTACCGTGTTTTCTAGCCAAAATGTCTCTTTTATCATACCTTTTATTCTTAGGTTGTCGGTTATCAAGATCAACGGGTGGTTCTATCTCAACATCATTATCTGGTTCTTTATCATTATTAGGTTGAGAGTCTTCATGAACATCAGCATTATCTTTTTCATTGTCACTAGGTGGATGTTCATTACCAGACCGAGTTTCAGCATCAGAGATAGAAGTTTCATTATCATTATCACGAGGTTTTTCTATTTTAGGTTCACTAGAAGCAGGCAAAGTCCTATCATTTTTCTTTTCCTTTTTCTTTCTAGAAGAACTAGGTACAGCGGTGTTATTCCTTGGTGAGTCTTGTTCAATTCTTTTTGGGTGTCCCTCAGGATAAAGTGGTTCCTGAGTCATTTTACCTCCTCTAGTTGCAACTCTAACAGCAAAGTCATGTATATTATTATTCATTTCATCAAGCAATTCTCTTAGAGATTTAGCAACTTGTTCTAACTGGGTTTGAACCATAGAAGCATGCTTCCCAACACCTCTAACATCATTTGAGATTCTAAATAACAAGTCTCTCAAGCGAGCAATCATATCAGAATTGTGTTTCAATTGTTTCCTAACATTTGCATTGAAGTGATCTTGTTTTCTAATGTAGTTTTCAAACTCATAAAGGCATTGACTAGGATGCATATTGTGAGGATTGTAATTATAATTGAATTTCATAAGATAATTTACCTCTAGCACCTTAGGCAATGGTGGTGTATTAAGCCCGTGTATTTCTTCAATAGGAGGTAAAAATTTTACATCCTCAGCTTTAATACCTTTTTCCTTCAAAGATTTCTTTGCCTCTTGCATATCTTCAGGACTGAGATATAATAATCCCTCTTCTTCGGAGTGAGTTTAGGCGGTGGTTCAGGAATAGTCCAATCATCATAATTTCTCAATATGTTATTCAATAATTCTTCAGCTTGACCAATAGTTCGTTCCCTGGAAACACAACCAGCACAACTATCTAGGAAATCCCTAGAAGCATCGGTTAGTCCATTGCAGAAGGTATCAAGTATTTCATTTTTCTTAAGAGGATGGTCAGGCAAAGCATTAAGTAATTGGCAAAGCCTCCCCCAAGCTTGTGGGAGACTCTCTTCTTTAATTTGAACAAAGTTAAATATATCCTGCAAGGCAGCTTGTTTCTTATGAGCAGGGAAATATTTTTCCAGAGAAGTAATAAATCATATCTTGGGGACTACGCACACAACCAAGAGCAATAGTATTGTACCAAGCTTTAGCATCACCCTTTAATGAGAATGGAGATAATTTGAGAATAAAGTAATAGCGAGTTTTCTCATCATGAGTAAAAAGGGTGGCTATGTCATTCAACTTAGTAAGATGTGCCACAACAGTTTCAGTTTCATAACCATGGAAAGGATCAGATTCAACCAAAGTAATTAACTCTGGGTCGACAAAGAATTCATAATCCTTATCATCAATAAAGATAGGTGAAGCAAACTTAGGATCACATTTCATTCTAGCACTCAGAGAATTTTCTTTATACTTGCATAATAATTTCTCTAGATCATCTCTATCTCTGCAAGCAAGAATTCTAGTTGTATCCTCATTCATAACATAACATTTCGGTACCTTAGGCAATTCATATCTAGGAAGGCTATTTCTAGCAGGTGTTTCAGGAGTTTCAGTTTCAAGCTCATCATCAGATTCAACAACATCATGTTGTATTACTCTAGCAATTTATTTATCAAGAAATTCACCAAGTGACACATCATCATTATCAAGCAAAGTACTAGCATCATCATAAGCATTATCCATAGCAGAAGTAGCATCATAAAAAACTTGCAACATATCAGAATTAATAGCATGTGGTGGTGTTGCAATCTATATCTATACCTACTAATAAAGCAAGGTGCATTTCTCTAATATTTTCATCCGTTCACCAGCGAAAAGATTTTTTTACTATCCGAGGTGGTACTAATTTTTTGTGCATCCATATGCTGAAAAAAGAAATACGGTTTGTCCAGAATATCATACATGAGCCGCGTGCTATGGCCCAGTCAAGTCAGCCCACTTATTTCCCTGCCCCACGCAGCTGAGAAAATCCTATTTGTCGCGCGAGGCGGCAGATAGTCGGAGCTTTGCACAGATAGCCCTAGACTGGGTTGGCATGTTTTCCTTTTTTTCTGTGTTCTTTTTCTATTTAAAATTTTATGTTCCTTTCTCTTTTTTTCCTCTTTCTTTTTTATTTTTTTATTTTTAGGTTTATTTTTGTTTTTTTACTCTTTTCATCAATTATTTTTTTAATAAAATGTTTAGAATTTCTTTTTTTGTTCAAAATTTTGAAGAATGTTCAGAATTCCAAATTTTTATTCCCATTTTAAAAATGTTCGCATCTTCATAAAAAATATCATTTCAAAATTTGTACAAAACTGAAAAAATGTTAGTGTTTTATATATTTTTTTAGATTTTCAAAAAAATTGTAGTTTAAAAAATGTTCCAAATTCGAAAAATGTTCTTGTTATAGTGAAATGTTCACGAATTCAATGTAATAATATTTGAAATAGCCCCATATTGCTCTTTACATACAGTCGTGCCAAGTTATTAATGTGTGTGAAACTACATGTAGTAATAAGATGTATGAAGTATGGATCTATTATGCCGGACGAAGGACGGATAAATTGGCACGTGAGCTAGCTGGAAAGGACACTTAAATTTTTAAATGAAAAGTAATGTTCCCATTTTTTCAAAAAAGCTTGTATTTTACAAAATTGTTGATGATTCTCTAAAAACTTGCATTTTAAAAAATGTTCCAAATTTGAAATATTTTTCTTGTAAAGTAAGGTATGTTTCTCCAATTTTTTCATCTTTTCACCGTCGGAAAGTTTTTTTTCTATCCGAGGTGGTACTAAAAAAATTGGCCGTTCGTCTATTAAAAAACGAAAAATGACAAAATTTCAAACGTGGGCCACCCTCACTGTGGCCCAGCAAAGCCACAGCCAACTGGAAAAACTCTATATCTCGCATGAGCAACTGGAAAAACTCTATATCTCGCACGAGCGGCAGATAGCCGAAGTTTATACAGGGTGCCAAAGCTGGCCTGACATGTTTTCGTTTTCTTTCTGTATTTTGTTTCCATTTTTCTTTTTCTATTCCTTTCTCGTTTTATTTTCTGTGTCTTTTTTCTTTCCTTTCAACATTATTTTCTTTTTCCTTTTTTACGTAAATTCAATATTTTCAAAAACAATCATAATTTGCTAAAAAAATCATATTTTTCAAAAATGTTTAGAATTCAAAAAAATGTTGTTTTAAAAATTGATCCAAACTTTAAATCTTTGTTTTTGTTCGAAAATTGGTTCAAATTTAGAACATCAAAATTTTCTTTGTGTTTTCCGAAGTTGTTCAAGATTAAAAAAATGCATTTTAGGAAATGTTCCAAATGTGAAACATATTTTTGTTTTCGAGAAATGTTCCTAAATTGCAAATAATGTCAGAGTTTAAAGAAACATATTTCATAAAAATTTTGAATATTCGAAACATGTTTCATTTTCAAAAAATGTTCAGAAATTTAAAAAATATTCATATTTTAAAAGGTTCATGTTTTCAAATAAAGTTCTGAACTTTAAATGTTTCAGTTTTTGTTGTGTATTTCAAAAAATGTACAAAATTTTAAAATTTTGTTTGGATTCCCAACATTATTCATGTTTCTGAGAACATTCAAAAATTTATATTTTTTGAAAAGTAAAAAAACAAAAATTTCATCTAATCAAACATTGCAGTATGTTCTTAAATATTCGTGCTAGCCGGTGGTTAGCAGGACTCGTTTGTTCGATTGGTAGCAGCACGTGGTCAGGTCTTTGAGGGCATGAATTCGATCCTTCTACTCATATTTATTTTTGGATTTTTACTGGCATCTTACAAACACAGGGCGTCCTTATGCTGCCAGTGCGTTGACCCATACACGAAAAGATGTGTGGCCCACTCAGTAGCATCATATAGTAGCTCCCACGTAATTGGCCTAAGAAAAAGCCAAAAAATGCTCCATCGCACAGGCCGTACTAGACCTCAGTCGCAGTGCCCTACTGGGCCGTCCGCATCTGGCCCGTCAATCCTCTCTGAGGGAGCCAAAAATATTTGGTGGTCTATATATACTATATATATATTATTACGCTGGGAAGCATGCTCATGTGCCAATTTATCCGTCCTTTGTCCGGTGTAATAGATCCATACTTCATACAACAGTTCCACACATATTAATAGCTTGGCACGACTGTATGTAAAGAGCGACATGGGGCTATTTCAAATACTATTACATTGAATTCATGAACATTTCACTATAACAAGAACATTTTTCAAATTTGGAACAGTTTTGAAACTACATTTTTTTAAATCTCGAAAATTTTGATAAAACTCTAACTTTTTTTAGTTTTGTACAAATTATGGAACGAGATTTTTTATGAAGATGCGAACATTATTAAAATGGGAATAAAATTTTGTAATTCCGAACATTCTTCAAAATTTTGAACAAAAAAAGAAATTCTAAACATTCTATAAAAAAGTTTAATAGATCAAAAGAGTAAAAAAACAACAATAAACTTAAAAATAACAAAAATAAAAAAGAAAGAGGAAAAAGAGAAAGGAACATGAAATTTTAAATAGAAGAAGAACACAGAAAAAAAAGGAAAACGAGCCGGCCCAGTCCAGGGCTATCTGTGCGAAGCTCCGACTATCTGCCGCCTCATACCGCAAATAGGATTTTCCCAGCTGCATAGGCAGGGAAATAAGTGGGCTGACTTGACTGGGCTATAGCGCGCGCGGCCCATGTATGATATTCTGGACAAACCGTATTTCTGTTTTCAGCACATGGATGCACAAAAAATTAGTACCACCTCGGATAGTAAAAAAATCTTTTCGCTGGTGAATGAATGAAAATATTAGAGAAACGCACCTTGATTTATTAGTAGGTATAGGTATATATATAGTATATATAGACCGCCAAATATTTTTGGCTCCCTTAGAGAGGATTGATGGGCCAGATGCGGACGGCCCAGTAGGGTAGTGCGACTGAGGTCTAGTACAGCCTGTGTGATGGAGCATTTTTTTGGCTTTTTCTTAGGCCAACTACGTGGGAGCTACTATATGATGCTACTGAGTGGGCCACACATCCTTTCGTGTATGGGTGAGCGCACTGGCAGCATAAGGACGCCCTGTGTTTGTAAGATGCCAGTAAAAATCCAAAAATAAATATGAGTAGAAGGATCAAATTCATGCCCTCAAAGACCTGACCACGTGCTGCTACCACTCGAACAAACGAGTCCTGCTAACCACTGGCTTGCATGAATATTTAAGAACATACTGCAATGTTTGATTAGACGAAATTTTTGATTTTTTCACTTTTCAAAAACTATAAATTTTTGAATGATCTGAGAAACATGAATAATGTTGGGAATCCAAACAAAATTTTAAAATTTTGTACATTTTTTGAAATACACAACAAAAATTGAAACATTTAAAGTTCACAACTTTATTTGAAAACATGAACCTTTTAGAAATATGAACATTTTTTAAATTTGTGAACATTTTTTGAAAATTAAACATGTTTCGAAGATTCAAATTTTTTTATGAAATTTGTTTCTTTAAACTCTGATATTATTTGGAATTTAGGAACATTTCTCGAAAACAATAATATGTTTCACATTTGGAACATTTCCTAAAATGCATTTTTTTAATCTTGAACAACTTCGGAAAGCACAAAGAAAATTTTGATTTTTTAAATTTGAACCAATTTTGGAACAAAAACAAAGATTTAAAGTTTGGATCAATTTTTAAAACAACATTTTTTCAAATTCTGAACATTTTTTAAAATTATGATTTTTTTAGCAAATTATGATTATTTTTGAAAATAAGCAATTTACGTAAAAAAGGAAAAATAAAATAATCTTGAAAGGAAAGAAAAAAGACACAGAAAAGAAAACGAGAAAGGAATAGAAAAATGAAAATGGAAACAAAATATAGAAGAAAAAAAACGAAAACATGTCAGGCCAGCTTTGGCGCCCTGTATAAAACTCCGGCTATCAGGCGCTCATGCGAGATATAGAGTTTTTCCAGTTGGCTGTGGCTTTGCTCGGCCACAGTGAGGGTGGCCCACGTTTGAAATTCTGTCATTTTTCGTTTTTTAATAGACGAACGGACAATTTTTTTAGTACCACCTCGGATAGAAAAAAAAATTCCAATGATGAAAAGATGAAAAAATTGGAGAAACACACCTTACTTTACAAGAAAAATATTTCAAATTTGGAACATTTTTTAAAATGCAAGTTTTTAGAGAATCATCAACAATTTTGTAAAATACAATTTTTTTTGAAAAAATAGGAACATTACTTTTCATTTAAAAATTTAAGTGTCCTTTCGAGCTAGCTCACGTGCCAATTTATCCGTCCTTCGTCCAGCATAATAGATCCATACTTCATACATTTTATTACTACATGTAGTTTCACACACATTAATAACTTGGCACGACTGTATGTAAAGAGCAATATGGGGCTATTTCAAATATTATTACGTTGAATTCGTCAACATTTTACTATAACAAGAACATTTTTCTAATTTGGAACATTTTTTAAACTACAATTTTTTTGAAAATCTCAAAAAAATATAAAACACTAACATTTTTTGAGTCTTGTAGAAATTTCGAAATGAGATTTTTTATGAAGATGCGAACATTTTTAAAATGGGAATAAAAATTTGGAATTCTTAACATTCTTCAAAATTTTGAACAAAAAAGAAATTCTAAACATTTTATAAAAAATTTAATCGATCAAAAGAGTAAAAAAAACAAAAAAAACTTAAAAATAACAAAAATAAAAATTAAAGAGGAAAAAAAGAGAAAGGAACATAAAATTTTAAATAGAAAAAGAACACAGAAAAAAGGAAAATAGGCCGACCCAGTCTAGGGCTATCTGTGCGAAGCTCCTATCTGCCGCCTCGTGTGACAAATAGGATTTTCCCAGCTGTGTGAGGCAGGGAAATAAGTGGGCTGACTTGACTGGGCTATAGCGCGCGGCTCATGTATGATATTCTGGACAAACCGCATTTCTTTTTTCAACACATGGATGCACAAAAAATTAGTACCACCTCGGATAGTAAAAAAAAAATTTCGCTGGTGAACGGATGAAAATATTAGAGAAATGCGCCTTGCTTTATTAGTAGGTATAGATAGCGTCGGTTTCAGGGTCTGCGGGGCCACCAGATGGGGACAACCCACATGGGCGCGCCAGGAGAGCGGGGCGCGCCCTGGTGGGTTGTGCCCACCCAGGTGCCCCTCTCTGGTAGGTCTTGGCTCCAAAAATTCTTGTTTATTGTATATAAAAATTCCTCGCAAAGTTTCGTTACATTCCGAGAACTTTTATTTCTGCACAAAAAGAACACCATGGTAGCGTCAGTCCGAGGTTAGTTTCACTCAAATCATGCAAATTAGAGTCCAAAACAAGAGAAAAAACGTTAGAAAAAATAGATACGTTGGAGATGTATTGATTATCTTCGGCATTGCAAGGCGGGTTCCTTCTCCTGAATACTTTAAGTTTGCCTCTTGCATAAAGTAACTGTGTCCGGCTCTGCACAATCAATACAACCCTTAGCCACGAAGGCAAGACGTCAAAATAGGAAAAATCGCTTTTACTGACAACTTTTTTGGCGAAGCGTCACACTTGAGTCTTTAACATTTCGAACCATTTTCACGCCCCCCGTTTAGTGTTTCGAGGTCTAGCCTCCATTGGCATGTCTCGTCAAAACAGGGATCATGCTCGCCCATTACGGGATTCTCATCAATATGGTTTGGGTAATCTAATCGCACCTTACGCACGATCTCGTTGGGAGCAAGGAGTTTTATGGCTTAAGAGGGGGACATTTGGTATTTTAAACGTCTATAAAAGGATAAAGATCCATCCTTTTTCTTCACGCCTTCCTCTAGCCCCTGTCTTCCAACCTCCAAGCTCCAGCGCTCACAGCTCCGATCTTCTCCACTGCTGCCACCCTCCTTAGCAATGGCTGGGTCTGGTTCCAAGGGCAAGTGGGAGGCCTCCTCTGTCACCGAAAAGGACATCAAGGACCTCCGGAGCACAGGCTATCTGTCCACGAATATCGCGCATAGGATCCCTGACAGTGATCAGGTTATCCCCACTCCGGACCCTAATGAGAGGATTGTGTTCATCCCCCATTTCCTCCGGGGGCTAGGATTTCCCCTCCACCCCTTCGTTTGGGGTCTTATGTTTTACTATGGGCTAGACTTCTACGATCTTGCCCCAAATTCCTTCCTCCACATATCGGCTTTCATAGTCATGTGTGAGGCTCTCCTCCGCATCCCCCCACACTTCGGCCTGTGGCTCAAGGTCTTCAATCTGAAGCCGAAGGTGGTCGACGGACAACATGCAGACTATGGCAGGGCTATGTTAAGCAAGCTCCCCAACGCCGCCTAGCCCAAAGGGGCATTCATAGAGACAGTCAAGGTATGGCAGCAGGAGTGGTTCTACATCACCGAACCCCGCGATGCCAACTGGGCGGCCACGCCTGACTTTAGATCCGGACCCCCCATGAGACTCACCTCATCGATCGCTGATACGTCCATTTTGCATCATGCTTTTATATCAATATTTATTGAATTATGGGTTGTATTACACATTATATCACAAAACTTATGCCTTTTTTCTCTTATTTTATAAGGTTTACATGAAGAGGGAGAATGCCGGCACCTGGAATTCTGGACTAGAAAAGGAGCAAATATTATAGACCTATTCTACACAACTCCAAAAGTCCTGAGACTTCATGGAGCATGTTTTTGGAATATATAAAAAATATTGGGCGAAGAAAGAACCATAGGGAGGCCACCAGCCAGCCATAAGGGTGGAGGGTGCGCCCTAACCCTTGGGCGCGCCCCCCAACCTTGTGGCCCCCCTGGCAGGCCTTCGGTGCCCATCTTTGGCTATATGGTGTGTTTTGACCTGGAAAAAAAATCAGAAGGAAGCTTTCGGGACGAAGCACCGCCGTCTCGAGGCGGAACCTGGGCAGAACCAATCTAGGGCTCCGGCGGGGCTGTTCTGCCAGGGAAACATCCCTCTGGGAGGGGGAAATCGAAGCCATCATCATCACCAACAATACTCTCATCAAGAGGGGGTCAATCTCCATCAACATCTTCACTAGCACCATCTCCTCTCAAACCATAGTTCATCTCTTGTATCCGATCTTGGTCCCAAAACCTCAGATTGGTACATGTGGGTTGCTAGTAGTGTTTATTACTCCTTGTAGTTGATGCTAGTTGGTTTATCCGGTGGAAGATTATATTTTCATATCCTTAATGATAATTAATACTCCTCTGATCTTGATCATAAATATGTTTTGTGAGTAGTTACGTTTGTTCCTGAGGACGTTGGAGAAGTCTTGTTATAAGTAATCATGTGAATTTGGTATTTGTTTGATATTTTGATGAGATGTATGTTGTCTTTCCTCTAGTGGTGTTATGTGAACGTCGACTACATGACACTTCACCATTATTTGGGCCTAGGGGAAGGCATTGGGAAGTAATAAGTAGATGATGGGTTGCTAGAGTGACAGAATCTTAAACCATAGTTTATGCGTTGCTTCGTGAGGGGCTGATTTGGATCCATATATTTCATGCTATGGTTAGGTTTACCTTAATTCTTCTTTCGTAGTTGCGGATGCTTGCAAGAAGGATTAATCATAAGTGGGAGGCTTTTCCATGGAAGGGCAGCACCCAAGCACTAGTCCACCCACATATCAGATTATCAAAGTAACGAACGCAAATCATATGAGCATGATGAAAATTAACTTGACAACAATTCCCATGTGTCCTCAGGAGTGCTTTGCTTTATATAAGAGTTCGTCTAGGCTTGTCCTTTGCTACAAAAAGGATTGGTCCACCTTGTTGCACCTTAGTTACTTTATTTACTTGTTACTCGTTACAATTTATCTTATCACAAAACTATTTGTTACTGATAATTTCAGTGCTTGCAGAGAATACCTTGCTCAAAACCACTTGCATTTCCTTGTGCTCTTCGTTGGGTTCGACATTCTTACTTATCGAAAGGACCATGATAGATCCCCTATACTTGTAGGTCATCAAGACTCTTTTCTGGCGTCGTTTCCAGGGAGTGAAGCGCCTTTGGTAAGTGGAATTTGGTAAGGAAACATTTATATAGTGTGTTGATATTTACTGTCACTTGTTACTATGGAAAATAATCCTTTGAGGGGCTTGTTTGGGGTATCTTCGCCTTGTCCGGAAGAACAAAGAGTTGCTCCTCAACCTACTGCACCTACTGAAAATATTTATTCTGAAATTCCTTCGGGTATGATAGAGAAACTGCTGGCTAATCCTTATGCAAGATATGGAACATTACATCCTGATATGCACCTAATCTATGTGGATGAAGTTTGTGAATTATTTAAGCTTGCAGGTATGCCCGAGGATGTTGTCAAGAAGAAGGTCTTCCCTTTATCTTTGAAGGGAAAGGCATTGACATGGTATAGGCTATTGGATGATATTGGATCATGGAACTACAACTGGTTGAAATTGGAATTTCATTAGAAATTTTATCCTATGCATCTAGTCCATCGTGATCGGAATTATATATATAATTTTTGGCCTCATGAAGGAGAAAGTATCGCTCAAGCTTGGGGGAGGTTTAAGTCAATGTTATATTCATGCCCCAATCATGAGCTCTCAAGAGAAATTATTATTCAAAACTTTTATGCTCGACTTTCTCATAATGATCGATCCATGCTCAATACTTCTTGTATTGGTTCCTATATGAAGAAGGATATTGAATTCAAATGAGATTTATTGGAAAGAATTAAACGCAACTCTAAAGATTGGGAACTCGACAAAGGTAAAGAGTCAGGTATAAACCTTAAGTTTGATTGTGTTAAATCTTTTATGGATACCGATGCTTTTCGTGATTTTAACACTAAATATGGACTTGACTCTGAGATAGTAGCTTCTTTCTATGAATCTTTTGCTATTCATGTTGATCTCCCTAAGGAGCAGTGGTTTAAATATCAACCTCCTATTGAAGTTAAAGTAGTAGAACCTATTAAAGTTTAAGAAGAAACTATTACTTACAATGTTGATCCTATTGTTCCTACTTCTTATATTGAGAAACCACCTTTCCCTGTTAGAATAAAGGATCATGCTAAAGCTTCAACTATGGTCAATAAGAGTTATATTAGAACACCCAAACCCCCTGAGAAAATTATAGTTGAACCTAGTATTGTTATGGTTAAAGATCTCTTGGTTGATAATATTGATGGGCATGTTATTTATTTCTGTGATGAAGCTGCTAGAATTGCTAAACCCGATATGAAAGATAAACATAGACCTGTTGTTGGCATGCTTGTTATTTCTATTAAAGTAGGAGATCATTGTTATCATGGCTTATGTGATTTGGGTGCTAGTGTGAGTGCAATTCCTTATACCTTATATAAAGAAATTATGAATGATATTGCACCTGCTGAGATAGAAGATATTGATGTTACTATTAAGCTTGCTAATAGAGATACTATATCACCAATTGAGATTGTTAGAGATGTTGAAGTCTTGTGTGGGAAGATAAAATATCCTATTGATTTTCTTGTTCTTGCTTCCCCACAAGATAATTTTTGTCCCATTATATTTGGTAGACCCTTCTTGAATACTGTTAATGCTAAGATAGACTACGAGAAAGATATTGTTACTGTTGGTTTAGGGGATATGTCTCATGAGTTTAATTTCTCTAAATTTCGTAGACAAACCCATGATAAAGAATTTCCTAGTAAGGATGAAATTGTTGGTCTTACTTCTATTGTCGTGCCTCCTACTGATCCTTTAGAATAATATCTCCTAGACCATGAAAATGATATGTTTATGAATGAAAGAACGGAAATAGATGAAGTATTTTTAATCAAGGGCCTATTTTGAAACACAATTTTCCTGTTGAAATCCTTGGGGATCCTCCTCCACCTAAGGGTGATTGAGGGAGTCCTGGATTAGGGGGTCTCCAGACAGCCGGACTATATCCTTTGGCCGTACTGTTGGACTATGAAGATACAAGATTGAAGACTTCGTCCCATGTCCGGATGGGACTCTACTTGGCGTGGAAGGCAAGCTAGGCAATACGGATATGGATATCTCCTCCTTTGTAACCGACCTTGTGTAACCATAGCCTCCTCCGGTGTCTATATGAACCGGAGGATTTTGGTCCGTAGGACAAGATACAATCATACCATAGGCTAACTTCTAGGGTTTAGCCTCTCTGATCTCGTGGTAGATCTACTCTTGTAATACTCATATCATCAAGAACAATCAAGCAGGACGTAGGGTTTTACCTCTATCAAGAGGGCCCGAACCTGGGTAAAACATCGTGTCCCCTGCCTCCTGTTACCATCTGCCTTAGACGCACAGTTCGGGACCCCCTACCCGAGATCCACCGGTTTTGACACCGACATTGGTGCTTTCATTGAGAGTTCCTCTGTGTCGCCGCCATAAGGCTCGATGGCTCCTTCGATCATCGCTAGTGATGCGGTCCAGGGTGAGGCTTTCCTCCCCGGACAGATCTTCATATTCGGCGACTTTGCACTGCGGGCCAACTCGCTTGGCCATCTGGAGCAGATTGACAGCTACGCCCCTGGCCATCAGGTCAGATTTGGAAACTTGAACTACACGGCCGACATCCGCGGAGACTCGATCTTCGACAGATTCGAGCCCATGTCAGACGCACCAAACAGTCTTGATGAGCATGACGTAACTCTCCCATCGGACAGTATTCAGGAGATCACATCCGCAACTACTCCGTCCATAAATCCAGAGCAAGTCGCGCCATCTGAGAGCAGAGGGATGGACCCCGCCATGGAGGCCGCACTCTCAGTGGTGATAGAGCCGGATACTGACTTCACCCCTTACGAGAGCCGTGTTGCCAAATCACTAGATTCATCTTCGGTCATGGACTCCGAGTCGCTCGTATCCGCGCCCGTCAAGTCCGACAGGGCGCGGATCATGAAGTTCACCTCTGCGGATATCTTTCAGCACTCACCTTTTGGAGATGTGCTAAATTCATTAAGGTCTCTCTCCCTGTCAGGAGAACCTTGGCCGAACTATGTCCGGCTAGAATGGGATGCGGATGACGAAGAAATTCGCCACCCACCCACCACCCACTTAGTAGCCACTGTCGATGACTTAACCGACATGTTCGACTTCGGCTCCGAGGACTTCGACGGTATGGACGACGAAGCCGTAGACGAACCGGAACCGCCGCCCACAGGGCGCTGGACTGCTACTTCATCACATGACGTGTACATGGTGGACACCCCCAATGAAGCCAATGGCGACGAGAAAGCGGAGGATGACCCCTCCAAGAAGCAACCCAAGCGCCGACGTCAGCGGCGCCGCCCTAAGTCCCGCCATAGAAAAAATAGCGATAACAATAGTCCACGCGACTCCGGAAAAGACGACAACTGCACCACCCCGGTGGCAAAAAACGATCAAGATGCAAACAACAAACATAGTGCGGATCCGACGTGCGAACACGATGACGCCAAAGATAAGCATCATCAATCCCCATCTAGGGAAGAAAACAGTCCGGACGATGATGCACCCATCATCCCGGAAACACACTTGGAGTAAGAGAACCTCCGCAGGAGGCTTACTACCACAGCGAGAAGCCTGAAGAAACAGAAGCAAAGGCTCAAGGCCGCACAAGATACGCTCAACAACAAGTGGAACAAAGTAACAAAGTATGGTAGAAGCTACCACCCAAATAGCTATCCAAAGTGCAAGCTATTACCGGAATTCGACGATGAGGCCTTAGAGCCCATACAGCGGATAAGTGATACGGCCAACCGGCCGGATCCACCGCCCTGTGAACGCGATAGAGCGGCTAATAAAGACACGCATAAGTCAACACACGTTCTACGTGAGAACTTGCGTCAAAAATCCAGCGCGACCAGATCTATCTATGGATCTAGGAAGCACGCTACGGTACACAACCAACACCGAATACAACAACCGGCCGAACACTATGGTGCATCCCAATACAGGGGTGCCGCACACCCACTATGTTTCACTGATGAGGTGATGGATCACGAATTCCCAGAAGGATTCAAACCAGTAAACATAGAGGCGTACGACGGAACCACAGACCCTGGAGTCTGGATAGAGGACTTCATCCTCCATATTCACATGGCTCGTGGAGACGATCTCCATGCCATTAAATACTTGCCCCTCAAGCTTAAAGGGTCGGCTAGGCACTGGCTGAAAAGCCTCCCCGAAAACTCAATTGGAAGTTGGGAGGAGCTTGAGGACGCTTTCCGGGCCAATTTTCAAGGGACTTATGTCCGACCTCCGGATGCAGACGATCTAAGTCATATAATCCAACAATCCGGAGAGTCCGCCCGAAAGCTTTGGAACAGGTTCCTCACCAAGAAAAACCAAATAGTCGACTGTCCGGACGCCGAAGCCTTAGCAGCTTTTAAACACAGCGTCCGAGACGAATGGCTCGCCAGACACCTCGGTCAAGAAAAACCGAGAACAATGGCAACCATAACAAGCCTCATGGCCCACTTTTGTGCGGGCGAGGACAACTGGTTGGCCCATAGCAGCACCAGTGACCCAAGCACATCCAAAGTAAGGGATGGCAATGGTAAATCATGATGCAACAAAAACAAGCGTCGAAATAAAGAAGGTAGCCCAGATAATACGGCGGTAAACGCCGGATTCAGGGGCTCCCGACCAGGTCAGTGGAAAAAGCCTTTCAAAGGCAGCAGAGAAGGACAATCTGGCCTAAACAAAATTCTTGACAAACTCTGTCAGATTCACGGCACCCCAGACAAACCTGCAAATCATACCCACAGAGAATGTTGGGTCTTCAAGCAGGCCGGTAAGCTAAACACCGAACACAAAGGGGAAGAGACACCAAGCGAAGACGAGGATGAACCTCGCTAGCTAAGCGCTGGAGGACAGAAAAAGTTCCCACTAGAGGTTAAAGCGGTAAACGTGATCCATGTGACAAGGAGGAGAAGCAATCACGCACTCCGGTACACACGCGCCATAGAGCACGTCACCCCTAGGTCCAACCCCTGGCTTGGCTGCCCGATCACTTTTGATCATAGGGATCACGATACACATATCCGGCGTGAAGGACTGACAGCCTTGGTGTTAGACCCAATAATAAATGGGTACCATTTCACAAGGGTCCTCATGGACGGCGGTAGTGATCTCAATCTGATATAAAAAGACACAATACGCAAAATGGGGATAGACCCGACACAAATAAGCCACAGTAATACTACCTTCAAGGGAGTAATACCAGGCCAAGAGGCCCACTGTACGGGCTCTCTACTACTAGAGGTGGTATTCGGTTCTCCTAATAACTTCGGAAGTGAAACGCTAACTTTTCACATCGCTCCATTCTAAAGTGATTTTCAAGCACTACTCGGAAGGGCGGCTTTTGCTCGTTTTAACGCAATACCGCATTATGCTTTTTCTGAAGCTCAAGATGCCCGGTCCACGAGGCATCATTACAGTTAGCGGAAATACCAACCGTCCTTCACGTACGGAAGAGGACGCGGCGGCTCTAACAGCCGCACACTAGGCGGCCTCACCAACCAGAAAAATGGCAGTTCGTCAAGACCACGGACACGGTTAGACGAGTCCGGCGTTCCATCATACATGCATGAGATTGGTTTTCGAACCCTCATAAAATGATACCAGGGGCTTCCCGCGTATAATCAGGGCCAGCCCGGCTCAACTAGGCTTCTCTGGAATTCTGATAACTTATTCTTCTTTTCGGTACCTAAATTCTTTCCTTTTGCAGGTTGCAATCGTGCTACACCCGTCCAGGACACGGCACAACGGAGACACAGGCGCAGACATGCAGCAGGGACCCGCCCAAAGGTTTCTTTTTAGATTAAGGCCCTGCGTAAACCTTTTTTACCGTCTCTTGTTGCTCACATCCTCCGGATACTCCATACAACCGAGAAGGATGCCGGCGTTATTGGGATGTGGCCATGCCAGGATTTTGCACGTACCTGGACACATGGGGTTTCTTATAAAGGGAATTTTTTAGTCCGGTATCTGTTATAAAGACCAAACACCTTAGGGAGTGTTCGACGTCGCGAGTTTGGCCCTATATACATCAGCTCCGAATCATGTCTTTGGTCAAATGTTGGGTTTGCCCGGCTCCCACGTTTTGGTACCTTACGTTCCGTTATATCGGCTAAGGTAGCACTGGGAGAACTACTGCGATTGTGTCCTGGTTCATCCGGATGAGCACCTCAGTAGAGAAAGCCGAAAACTTACTGTAATGATATAGCGAGAGACTGGTCAACCACTCGATGACTAATCGGAATCTTCGGGATTCCTCCGCATTAACGAAGGGCCGCTTCCCGGTCATGTACGTACGCACACATTCGGACGAGCGCAAAAGTACCAGGGGCTATATAGTAGCCCCACTGTCAAACTCCTATGGCTAAGTGAAAGTGTTAAAGCAATATAGTCTGATTGCCTTGTTCGCTACGCTATCACCTCCTTAACGGACCAAGACGCTGGATCAAGTGTGGATATGCATCTTTTGCAAACATCCCCGCATTATATGCGTGGGGGCGGAAGCCGATGACTGCAAACTTTCAGGTTATATATACACACAAACGGCCGCACAGGAGGCATCATAATACTTTCGGGCAAAAGTATAAATACATCCTTGATTACAATGGGACTACATGTCACTGGAAAATAATATTCTTCGAGCACTGAGCCTCTATCGAGCGAGCGCCTTCAAGGACTTCTTCAAAGTAGTGCTCGGCAGCCACTCGGCCTATGGCCGAACCCTGTGCCGCAATAGTGGTGGCCTCCATATCCGCCCAGTATGTTTTGACATGAGCTAGGGCCATCCGCGCACCTTCTATGCACGCTGATCTCTTTACAACATCGACGCATGGCACAGCTTCAAGGAATTGTTGCACTAAGCTAAAGTATCTACTCGGCCTTGGCCCTCCCGGCCATAGGTGATCCACAACGGACCTCCTGGAAAGTCCGGACAACCTATGGAGCTCGACCCAACCGGTCAATCACTCATTCAGCAGCAGCAGACGGACTGGAGCGTGAAACTGTGACCAGAACAACTTCTCCACTTTAGGACCTTTCTGATCCTTGAAGTACTCGGCTGCATCAGCAGCACTTGCAGCCAAATCCATGTACTCGTCCGCAGAACTCCATAGCCGGTCCAGAGGAGCATACTTCGGATCTCCGAACTTAGTTCGCAACAAGAAGGGCTTCCCAGACACGATATTTGTAGCTTGATTTAGCTCCTCCTCCGTCGCTCTAATTTTGGAGCGGGCTTCCTTGGCAGACACCCGGGCCTTCTCCAGGCTCGTGGCTTTCACCCGGTCTTCTTCTTCAAGAAGCCGGTAATGGTCAGCAGCATCTTTTAATTCTACAACCATCTTGGCTATTTTCTCCTTGCTCTCGCAATGCGCGGCCTGTTCGACCCTTAACTCTTTGACCGCCTTTAAAGCGGCCGCATTGCTACTCCTCGCTTGATCCTTGGCTCAGGCAAGTTCCGCCCGAAGGGTCTCCACGGTGGCAACTCCATCTATAGTCACACCATATTAAAGATGCTGGCATCATGCTGCTCTTACTATGTGACAATCACTAGAAAAATCACGCACCTGCGCCTCGTCAAGCCGCTTGTTGACAAGCACGATGTCGGCATCTGCCGCATCCAGCTGCCGCTTTAGTTCGGCAAACCCATCAGTCCGGCTAGCCACCGGAGCTTCAACCACGTGCACATAAAGGCGGTCTGGTTATTACCTGGGACTATGATCCTCTGTTTGCCACCGTTCTCGACGACAACCAGAGTCTCAGGGGCTACTATCTGCATGGGCATACCTAACGTATGCGGTACTGTTAAAGGCATACATTATTTCACATACCTCGAAGCCTTTCAATAGACTCATAAAAGCTTCATGCAAACCGCTTTCGGCAGATGAAATCCTTTCAATTACCGTACCCATTAGCGTACGATGTGCTTCCGAGACAACAGCTTGCCCCAGAAGATCCTTTAGCATGTTCGACCGCACACTGTACGGACCCTTGCTGTCGCTCTCCTTGGGAGCCGGATACTAGGGACGCCAGGCAACCAAAGGGTTATCTTTCGGCAATAGTGGATCCGGAGATACCCTTCGCGACGACACTTCAAGGTCGCCCGCTTCTTGAGTTGGGGAGTCCAGGGGAGGCGTTTCGCTCTCCATCATCTCCGGAAGAAGATCCCCCGAAGATGAACTCTATCGAGAAGGGCTGCGATCCGGACTACAATTTATAAGCATCGATTATTGTCCTCGGAAGTAAGATAGGATATCTTCACTATTAACTACTTTTTGACTACTTACAGCTCAGTAGAGGGCTGATCCCCGCGCGGACATTGTGCGGCAAGAATACCCTCCGAGGCAGGACTCTCTGGCAGAGATTTCTTCTCCCATTTGGAAACCTTAGTTTCCGGATCATCAGAGGTAGTCCTCTTCCTTCCCCGGGAAGGGAGAATGCCAGATTCTTCCCCTTGGTTATCCTCCCTCGCGGAGGCGCTCATTCCTTCGATTGGAATAGGCAGCAATGGAGGCCCACTTTCGCCCTCTTTATTCCCCCCTTCATCTTCCTTTGAGGGCACTAGACGAGGTGCTGGCTCGAGCATCTTTTCCAGCACCGGATTGTCCAAGCCTTCAGGAAGGGGGGCCGAACACCGAATCATCTTCGCCTTTGCTGTCCAGTCCTGGTCAAAGAGCGATTCGTCAGAATGATGTCATGATAAACAAAAGGATAGTATGTTCGGCCAGGGGATTACTTACTTGGGCAGCGGGGCGGTTGCAGCTCAGGCCCACGTCCTCGGTGGTGTCCAGACACTCTATTTGGGGTCCGAAGAATGATTTGTACATCTCCTCGTGCGTCATGCCGAGGAAATGCTGAATAGTGCGCGGTCCTTCCGGGTTGAATTCCCACCTGCAGAGGGGCCGACGTTTGCAAGGCTGGACTTGACGAACCAACATAACTTGCATTACCATAACCAGACTGAAATCTCCCTCAAAGAGATCTCGGATATGGCTCTGTAGTATTGGCACGTCCTTGGCTGGACCCAGCTCAACCCCTGCTGATCCATGACATCAGTTATGGTGGGGGGCCCGAGCGAAAGGTGGGGGCAGCTACCCATTTGGCACTTCGGGGAGCTGTGAAGTAAAACCACTCCCGTTGCCACAATCCGGAAACCTCTGGAAAGGAACCCTTTGGCCATGGAGCGTCAGCAATTTTGCTTATTAGAGGACCTCCGCACGATGCTTACTGCCCCTCGACCATCTTCGGCTTCACATCGTAGGTCTTGAGCCACAAGCCGAAGTGAGGGGTAATGCGGAGGAAGGCCTCACACACGATAATAAATGATGAGATGTGAAGAAGGGAATCCGGGGCCAGATCGTGAAAATCCAGCCCGTAATAGAACATAAGGCCCCTAACAAAGGGATCCAGAGCGAGGCCTAGTCCTCGGAGGAAGTGGGAGACGAACACAACGCTCTCGTTGGGTTCGGGAGTAGGGACGGCCTGCCCTCGGGCGGGCAGCCTATGCGAAATTTCGGCGGTCAGATATCTGGCCTCCCTCAACTTCTTGATGTCCTCCTCCGTGACGGAGGAAGGCACCCACCAGCCTTGAAGGTTGGGTCCGTACATGGTTGAAGGTCCGAGGCACCTGACCTGAACTTTCGGTGTTAGAACTCGAGGCGGGGGAACGATTCGATTGAGCACAGGAGGGAAAAAGAAAAAGCCTTGTCCCTTTATAAAGGGGATGAATATCAGGCGTCCTCCTCGTGGCCGTTCGAGACTTATAAGATCTAGGAGTCATACCAACAGGCACGGTTGGGTTACCCATGTTCGTATTAATGAGAATTCCATGATAAGGGGAACACGATCTCTGCTTTGACAAGACGTGTCAAGAAACCGCCTCGCGTTATGTATGGGGCTGGTTAAAGAAAAACGGTTCTAATGATTACCAGGCTGTGGCGTGATGTCATGCTGCCAAAACGTGTTAGCAGATAAGATTTGTGGAAATATTATTCTCTCTACGGTGGTATGTGGAACTTATTTTGCAGGGTCGGACACTATCCTTGTATTCAAACTCTTCCGTGGTGTATTCGGAGGAGGAACCCGCCTTGCAATGCCGAAGACAACACTGCGTGTCGGACTCATCGTCATTGAAGCGTGGTTCAAGGGATACTGAGGGAGTCATGGATTAGGGGGTCTCCGGACAGCCGGACTATATCCTTTGGCCCGACTATTGGACTATGAAGATACAAGATTGAAGACTTCGTCTCGTGTCCGGATGGGACTCTACTTGGCGTGGAAGGCAAGCTAGGCAATACGGATATGGATATCTCCTCCTTTGTAACCGACCTTGTGTAACCCTAGCCTCCTCTGGTGTCTATATAAACCGGAGGTTTTTGGTCCGTAAGACAAGATACAATCATACCATAGGCTAGCTTCTAGGGTTTAGCCTCTCTGATCTCGTGGTAGATCTACTCTTGTAATACTCATATCATCAAGAACAATCAAGCAGGACGTAGGGTTTTACCTCTATCAAGAGGGCCCGAACCTGGGTAAAACACCGTGTCCCCTGCCTCCTGTTACCATACGCCTTAGACGCACAGTTCGGGACCCCCTACCCGAGATCCGCCAGTTTTGACACCGACAGTGATCCCGTGTTTGAGATTAAACAATTACCTAATACTTTGAAATATGCTTATCTTGATGAAAAGAAGATATATCCTGTTATTATTGGTGCTAACCTTTCGGAGCATGAAGAAAACAAATTATTGAAAACTCTGAAGAAGCACCGTGCCACTATTGGATATACTCTCGACGATCTTAAGGGCATTAGTCCCACTCTATGTCAGCACAAAATTAAATTGAAGGAAGATGCTAAACCAGTTGTTGATCATCAACGGCGGTTAAATCCTAAGATGAAAGAAGTTGTAAGAAATGAAATACTAAAGCTTATGGAGGCAGGTATAATTTATCCTATTGCTGATAGTCAGTGGGTAAGTCCTATTCATTGTGTCCCCAAGAAGGGAGGTATTACTGTTGTTCCTAATGATAAGAATGAATTGATTCCTCAAAGAATTGTTACAGGTTATAGAATGGTAATTGATTTTCGCAAATTAAATAAAGCTACTAGAAAAGATCATTACCCTCTACCTTTTATTGATCAAATGCTAGAAAGATTATCCAAGCATAGACATTTTTGCTTTCTAGATGGTTATTCTGGTTTCTCTCAAATACCTGTGTCAAAATATGATCAAGAGAAAACCACTTTTACTTATGCTTTCGGTACCTTTGCTTATAGATGTATGCCTTTTGGTTTATGCAATGCACCTGCTACCTTTCAAAGATGTATGACTGCTATATTCTCTAACTTTTGCGAAAAGATTGTTGAGGTTTTCATGGATGATTTCTCCGTTTACGAAACTTATTTTGATGATTTCTTAAGCAACCTTGATCGAGTTTTGCAAAGATATGAAGAAATTAATCTTGTCTTGAATTGGGAGAAGTGCCACTTTATGGTTAATGAAGGTATGGTTGGGGCATAAAATTTCTGAAAGAGGTATTGAAGTTGATAAAGCAAAAGTAGATGCTATTGAAAAGATGCCGTGTCCAAACGATATCAAAGGTATAAGAAGTTTCCTTGGTCATGCTGGCTTCTATAGGAGGTTTATTAAAGACTTCTCTAAAATTTCTAGGCCTCACACTAATCTCTTGCAGAAAGATGTTCCTTTTGTTTTTGGTGATGATTGTGTAGAAGCATTTGAAATACTTAAGAAAGCCTTGATTTCTGCACCTATTGTTCACCCACCTGATTGGAATTTACCCTTTGAAATTATGTGTGTTGCTAGTGATTATGCTATTGGTGTTGTTCTAGGACAAATAGTTGATAAGAAATTAAATGTTATCCAGTATGCTAGTAAAACTCTAGACAATGTCTAGAGAAATTATGCTAGCACTGAAAAATAATTTTTAGCAGTTGTGTTTGCATGTGATAAGTTCAGACCTTATATTGTTGATTCCAAAGTAACTGTTCACACTGATCATGCTGCTGTTAAATATCTTATGGAAAAGAAAGATGCTAAACCTAGACTTATTAGATGGGTTCTCCTGCTACAAGAATTTGATTTGCATATTATTGATAGAAAGGGAGCTGAGAACCCCGTTGCAAACAACTTGTCTAGGTTAGAAAATGTTCTTGATGACCCACTGCCTATTGATGGTAGCTTTCTTGATGAACAATTAAATGTCATAAATGCTTCTCGTAATACTCCCTGGTATGCTGATTATTCTAATTATATTGTTGCTAAATTTATACCACCTAGTTTCACATACCAGCAAAAGAAAAACTTTTTCTATGATTTAAGACATTACTTTTGGGATGATCCACACCTTTATAAAGAAGGAGTAGATGGTGTTATTAAACGTTGTGTACCTGAGCATGAACAGGGACAGATCCTATGCAAGTGCCACTCCGAGTCTTACAGAGGACACCACACTGGAGACAAAACTGCACATAAGGTATTGCAATCTGGTTTCTATTGGTCCACTCTCTTTAAGGATTCTCGTAAGTTTGTCTTATCTTGTGATGAATGCCAGAGAATTGGTAATATTAGTAGACGTCAGGAAATGCCTATGAGTTATTCACTTGTTATTGAACCATTTCATGTTTGGGGCTCTGATTATATGGGACTTTTTCCTTCCTCTAATGGGCATACACATATTTTAGTTGCTGTTGATTACATTACCAAGTGGGTAGAAGCTATTCCAACTAGTAGTGCTGATCATAACACTTCTATTAAGATGCTTAAAGAAGTTATTTTTCTGAGGTTTGAAGTCCCTTGATATTTAATGACCGATGGTGGTTCACATTTTATTCATGGTGATTTCCGTAAAATGCTTGCTAAGTATGATGTTAACCATAGAATTGCATCTCCATATCATCCTTAGTCTAGTGGTCAAGTAGAATTGAGTAATAGAGAGCTTAAATTAATTTTGCAAAAGACTGTTAATAGATCTAGAAAGAATTGGTCTAAGAAACTTGATGATGCATTGTGGGCTTATAGAACTACTTATAAGAACCCTATGGGCATGTCTCCGTATAAAATGGTTTATGGAAAAGCATGTCACTTGCCTCTTGAATTAGAACATAAGTCATATTGGGCTATTAAAGAGCTCAATTATGATTTCAAACTTGCTAGTGAGAAAAGGTTATTTGATATTAGCTCAATTGATGAATGGAGAACCAAAGCCTATGAGAATACCATGTTGTTTAAAGAAAAAGTTAAAAGATGGCATGACGAAAGGATACAAAAGCGTGAGTTTAATATAGGTGATCATGTTTTGCTATACAACTCTCGTTTAAGATTTTTTGCACGAAAACTTCTCTCTAAATGGGAAGGTCCTTACATCATCGAGGAGGTCTATCATTCCGATGCCATCAAAATCAACAACGCCGAAGGCACAAATCCGAAGGTGGTAAACGGTCAAAGAATCAAACATTACATCTCAGGTACTCACATAAATGTTGAGACCAATATAATTAATACCATAACACCGGAGGAGTACATAAGTGACACTTTCCAGAATGTTTCAGACTCCAAAAAGGAATAGGTATGTGGTACGGTAAGTAAACCGACTCCAAAACGTTTACCATAGCAAATTTTCTCCGTTTTGGAGTATTTTAAAAATTAGGAAAATTAAAAGTAGTCCGAAAGAGACACGAGGCGTCCATAGGGGTGGAGGGCGCGCCTTACCCGCTGGGCGCGCCCCCGTCCTTGTGGCCACCTCGTGTGCCCTCCGGACTCCGTTTTCTTGCATGATAATTCTTATGGTCGGTAAAAATTTATTATATAATCTCCCGAAGTTTTTGACCACCGTACCATGACAAAATCCCCTGTTTTCATTTTGAGTTGTTTCTGTAGTAGATTTAAAGCAATATGTCGTCCCTAGATTCAGAGGAAGAGGGCTACTTCATCAACAACTCCATCATCACCACTTCCGAAGAAAGAGACATAAATACATGGGTATGGACACTCCCCTTGGCAACTACCAAGCTTGGGGGAGGTGCCTCGATATCATATCACCATCACACCTCTATCTTTATCATTTTTCTTAGTTCAATCCTTTTGGTTATGTCTTGATCTAGTAGAATAAAGTTTTTAGTATGATCTAGCTTTGAGTTTTGCTTTATGTTCCCTCTATGTAATTGGTTCCATGAATTGTATATAGTAAAGAGTAGTTTTGAGTTGAGGGCTTTGCTTTCTTGCTATGATCCTGAGGGAAGTAAATAAAAGAAAGAACAAAAAGAAATAAAAAGATCATATATTGATCTTATGGAGAGTAATGACTTCACATATAAAGAGTATGATGAATAAAAGTTGTTGAGAGTTGACAAACACAGTTTTGGTCATTGTTGCAATTAATAGGAAGTAATAAAGAAAGAGAGGCTTCACATATAAATATACTATCTTGGACATATTTTGTAATTGTGAGCACTCATTAAAATATGACATGCTAAAAGGTTGATGTTGGACAAAGAAGACAATGTAATAGGTTATGTTTTCTTATATCCGAATAGAAGTTATATTGTCATGGATCATCCAACATGTTGAGCTTGCCTTTCCCTCTCATGCTAGCCAAATTTCTTGCACCAAGTAGAGATAGTATATGTGCTTCCAAACATCCCTAAACCCAGTTTTTCCATTAGAGTCCACCATACCTACCTATGGATTGAGTAAGATCCTTCAAGTAAGTTGGCATCGGTGCAAGCAATAAAAATTGCTCTCTAATTATGTATCATCTATTAGTGTGAGGAAAATAAGCTTTATACGAACTTGTGATATGGAAGAAATAAAAGCGACGGACTGCATAATAAAGGTCCTTATCACAAGCGGCAATATAAAGTGACGTTCTTTTGCATTAAGATTTTGTACATCCAACCATAAAAGAGCATGACAACCTCTGCTTCCCTCTACGAAGGGCATATCTTTTACTTTTATCTCCTTCCTATATATAAGAGTCATGGTGATCATCACCTTTCTTTTTTTACTTTTTCCTTTGGCAAGAAATATATGTTGGAGAGGTCCGGATATATATATATATCCACTTAGATGTATGTTATCATAAATTATTATTGTTGACATTACCTTTGAGGTAAAAGGTTGGGAGGCGAAACTATAAGCCCCTATCTTTCTCTGTGTCGGATTGAAGCTTTGTACCCATAAGTATCACATGAGTGTTAGTAATTGTGAAAGACTAAATGATAGCTGAGTATGTGGACTTGCTGAAAAGCTCTTTAATTGACTCTTTCCGATGTTATGATAAATTGCAATTGCTTTAGTGACTGAGATCATAGTTTGTTAGTTTTCAATAAAGTTTCTGATTGATACTTTATCTTCTGAATGAATTGTTACTTTAGCATAAGAAATTATATGACAATATATGTTGTTGTTCTAAAGATGATCATGATGCCCTCTGTCCGTATTTTATTTTTATCGACACCTCTATCTCTAAACATGTGGACATATTTTTCGATATCGGCTTCCGCTTGAGGACAAGCGAGGTCTAAGCTTGGGGGAGTTGATTTGTCCATTTGCATCATGCTTTTATATCAATATTTATTGCATTATGGGTTGTTATTACACATTATATCACAATACTTATGCCTTTTTTATCTTATTTTATAAGGTTTACATGAAGAGGGAGAATGCCGGCAGTTGGAATTTTGGACTGGAAAAGAAGCAAATATTAGAGACCTATTCTGCGCAACTCCAAAAGTCCTGAGACTTCACGGAGCATGTTTTTGGAATATATAAAAAATATTGAGGGAAGAAAGAACCAGAGGGGGGCCACCAGCCAGCCACAAGGGTGGAGGGCGCGCCCTACCCCCTGGGTGCGCTCCCCGACCATGTGTGCCCCTTGACAGGCCTCCGGTGCCCAGCTTTGGCTATATGGTGTGTTTTGACCTGGAAAAATCAGAAGGAAGCTTTCAGGACGAAGTGCAGCCGTCTCGAGGCGGAACCTGGGCAAAACCAATCAAGGTCTCCGGCGGAGCTGTTCTGCCGGGGAAACATCCCTCCGGGAGGGGGAAATTGAAGCCATCATCATCACCAACGATCCTCTCATTGAGAGGGGGTCAATCTCCATCAACATCTTCACCAGCACCATCTCCTCTCAAACCCTAGTTCATATCTTGTATTCGATCTTGGTCCCAAAACCTCAGATTGGTACCTGTGGGTTGCTAGTAGTGTTGATTACTCCTTGTAGTTGATGCTAGTTGGTTTATCCGATGGAAGATTATATTTTCAGATCCTTAATGATAATTAATACTCCTTTGATCTTGATCATAAATATGTTTTGTGCGTAGTTACATTTGTTCCCGAGGACATGGGAGAAGTCTTGTTATAAGTAATCATGTGAATTTGGCATTCGTTCGATATTTTGATGAGATGTATGTTGTCTTTCCTCTAGTGGTGTTATGTGAGCATCGACTACATGACACTTCACCATTATTTGGGCCTAGGCGAAGGCATTGGGAAGTAATAAGTAGATGATGGGTTGCTAGAGTGACAAAAGCTTAAACCCTAGTTTATGCATTGCTTCGTAAGGGGCTGATTTGGATCCATATGTTTCATGCTATGGATAGGTTTACCTTAATTCTTCTTTCGTAGTTGCGAAAGCTTGCAAGAGGGGTTAATCATAAGTGGGAGGCTTGTCCAAGGAAGGGCAGCACCCAAGCACCGGTCCACCCACATATCAATTTATCAAAGTAACGAACACGAATTATATGAGCATGATGAAAATTGACTTGACAACAATTTCCATGTGTCCTCGGGAGCGCTTTGCTTTATATAAGAGTTCGTCCAGGCTTGTACTTTGCTACAAAAAGGATTGGGCCACCTTGCTGCACCTTAGTTACTTTATTTACTTGTTACCCCTTACAATTTATCTTATCACAAAACTATTTGTTACCGATAATTCCAGTGCTTGCAGAGAATACCTTGCTAAAAACCACTTGTCATTTCCTTCTGCTCCTCGTTGGGTTCGACACTCTTACTTATCAAAAGGACCACGATAGATCCCCTATACTTGTGGGTCATCAACCGCCAAGGTCCTGGATTGGGGTTCCAAACCGGAGGTGCAGATGCTATAGAAACGTATCTCCAATATGTTGGGTGAAAACACCGGTCTCACAAATGTGATTCAAGTGATGCTCTTCCGCCGCTTCCTTCCCTGCCAACTCCAGGCCTCGCCCATGTGGGAGTTCAATCCGGTGGAGCCATGGGCCCTGAAGCGTTTCTTTGGCACCACGCACGAAGATATATGGAAGCAACTCTTCAAGGCTGAGAAAAAGTGGCCGAAGAAGACCGAAGACATCGGGCTCAACATCAAGAACCCGACCACGACGGTAAGCATAATCTTTCTTGTCGTGGAAATATCACGGCAGATGTCCTAGTGTGAGGACTTAGTCGTGAGGCCAACGCATCTATGTGGTAGCTTGAGAGGGGTTGAGTGGAATCAAGAGACGCAACGCAATACAAGGGTTTAGACAGCTTCGGGCCCCGGGAAACATCATCCGGTAACAACCCTACGTGTTGTTTGAGGCTATCTCTCATTATGATCATGAGGAAGTCGCCGTAAACCGGCTCTCCCAGTTAACCCTAACCCTTTAAGATTGTTTCTCCTTACTCGTCCCTCTTTGGGGAGCCCTGCCCCTCCTTATATATGTTGAAGGGGCGGGTTACATGTAGAGTCCAACTCGGACTTAAGACTTAACTATTATGACTTCTCTTCTTAGGCTTCTTAACATCTTGGGCTTCATAACGTCTCGGGCTTCATAACTCCTGGCAACCCAGTTACCACTGTCTGCCGGGAGTTAACCGGTGCTGGTTTAAGATGGTCTGCCAGTTTAAGAATGTTTGCTGAGTTATCATCTGACTTAACTCCTGTCTTATCTGTCAGCCAGTTTAACAACCTGCCGGTTTACCGTCTGAGTTAACTGCCTGTTTTACCTGTCTATCTTAACTGTCAGCCGGTTTAACAACCTGCTGGTTTACCGTCTGACTTAACACCAACCGGTTTACCACCTGCCTTAACACCTGCGGTTTACCACCTGCTTTAACACCTGCCAGTTTACTAAGTCCCAGCCCCCGCATACTCCATTATCGGAGGGGAATTCTTTGCCGCCTGAGATGGCAGAGACTGACAAGCCGCCGCGAGCCCCGTCGCATATCACCATGGAGGACACCTAAGTGTCGTCCCGAAGGACCTCTCCTGGCCGAGGGGTGATGTCGCTTAAAGCTACGTCGGTATTTCCCCCAAGAGGAAGGGATGATGCAACATAGAGGCGGTAGGTATTTCCCTCAGATGTGAAACCAAGGTTATCAAACCAGTAGGAGAACCAAGCAACACAACGTAAACATCACCTGCACACAAATAACAACTACTCGCAATCCAACATGTAAAAGGCGTTGTCAATCCCTTTTGGGTAGCGGCGCCCCAAGATGGGCGAACATACGTGAGAGAGTTGTAAATATTGATAGATCGAACGCCAAATAAAATAAATTGCAGCAAGGTATTTTTGTATTATTGGTTTAGTAGATATGAAAATAAAAGGCAAATAAAAATAGATCGCGAAGGCAAATAATATGAGAAAGAGACCCGGGGGCCGTAGGTTTCACTAGTGACTTCTCTCGAGAAAAATAGAAAATGGTGGGTAAACAAATTACTATTGGGCAATTCATAGAACTTCAAATACTCATGACGATATCCAGACAATGATCATTATATATGCATCACGTCCAAGATTAGTAGACCGACTCCTGCATGCATCTACTACTATTATTCCACACATCGTCCGCTATCCAGCATGCATCTAGTGTATTAAATTCATGGAGAAATGGAGTAATGCAATAAGAACAATGACATGATGTAGAAAAGATCTACCTATGTAGAGATAGACCCCATCGTTTTATCCTTAGTAGCAAAGATACATATGTGTTGGTTCCCCTTCTGTCACTGGGATCAAGCACCGTAAGATCGAACCCACTAGAAAGCACATCTTCCCATTGCAAGATAAATAGATCAAGTTGGCCAAACAAAACCCAAATATCGGAGAAGAAATACGAGGCTATAAGCAATCATGCATAAAAGAGATCAAAGAAACTCAAATACTTTCATGGGTATAAAAAGATAGATCTGATCATAAACTCAAAGTTCATCCGATCCCAACAAACACACCTCAAAAAGAGTTACATCATATGGATCTCCAAGAGACCATTGTATTGAGAATCAAACGAGAGAGAGGAAGCCATATAGCTACTAACTACGAACCTGAATGTCTACAAAGAACTACTCATGCATCATCGGAGAGGCACCAATGGAGGTGGTGAACCCCATCCATGATGGTGTCTAGATTGGTTCTGGTGGTTCTGGACTCTGTGGCAGCTGGAATTGATTTTTGTTGACTCCTCTAGGGTTTTGTAACACCCCGGATGTAACTTTCCATATTTGTAACTCCGACTCTTGCCATTTTTGGCTATGTGATATGATATTCCCTTCGTGGTTGGGTTTTTGTCTTTCATTTTGCATTTTGTTCATGTCATGCATTTCATATCATGTCATCAGGTGTATCGCATTTGCATACGTGTTCGTCTCATGCATCCGGTCTTTTTCCCCGTTGTCCGTTTCGCAATCCGGCACTCCCACATGCACCCGGCGCACCCCTCTTGCCTCGTTACGTGAACGGGAGAAAACCATTATCGGAATGGGTCAAAGTTTGTCAAGTGGCCTTGGTACATCACCGGTAGGCTGCCTGTCAAATTTCGTTCCATTTGGAGGTTGTTTGATGCCCCAACGGTTAACCGGATAACCGCAAAAGCCTCTTTTGTGTTGCAGCCCAACACCCCTCCAAAACAGCCCAACAAACCATCTAAACCACCTCCATGTTCTCCGTTGTTGGATCACGATCATGTGGGTGAAAACCGCACCTCATTTGGACGCTCCTAGCTCCCCTACCTATAAATAGGTGTCTCCCCCTCCAAATTCGGGTCCCGAAACCCTAAAATCCTCCCTCTCGCCCGGCGGACATGTCCGCGCGCCGCCAGACAGATATGCGCCGCTGCCCGCACCAGTGAGCACGCGCCACGTGGCATGCTGCCACCCACCGCCGCCGCGGCCCGCACAGGCCGCGGCCGGCCCGCTCCCCGCCGCTCC